>NC_041229.1:52978724-53082078 GCF_002837175.3 Physeter macrocephalus
CTCAGTGGCCATGGCTCATGGGCCCAGCCACTCCGCAGCATGTGGGATCCTCCCAGGCCAGGGCACGAACCCATGTCCCCTGCATCGGCACGTGGACTCTCAACCACTGCGCCACCAGGGAAGCCCCTACAATTTGTTCTTTTGATGACACATTTTATATCTTTTTATTTTATGTATGCTTTAACTAATTATTATAATATTTAGCTAATTGTACTACTTTTGTCTTTTAACCATCCTGCTTGCTTTGTGATAGATTCTTTCTCTCTTATCCTCCACTACCTTTATTACACATTTAACTTTTCTAGTGAGATTTTTACTTTTGTCTGTTTTATTATTATTAATTAGTGACATTTCTTTTCAACTTAAAAAATGTCTTGTATCATTTCTTGTAAGGCTGGTTTAGTGGTGGTAAACTACTTTAACTTTTGCTTATCTGGGAAACTCTTAATCTCTCCTTTAATTCTGAATGATAATATTGCTAGGTAGAGAATTTTGGGGTGGAATTTTTTTTTCCTTTCAGCACTCTGAATCTGTCATGCCATTCCTTTTGAACTGTAAGTTTTCTGCTTAAAAATCTGCTGTTAGCTTTTTGGGGTTTCCCTTATATGTAGCACATTGTTTTTCTCTTGCTGCTTTAGGATTCTCTCATTATCCTTAACTTTTACCATTTTAATTATACATATATCTCAGAGATATTGGAGGTTTCATTCCAGACCACCTCATCAAAATGAGTATCTCAACAAAGTGACTTACATGAATTCCCATTAGACTCTAAGCTTGTAGCTTCATGATAGATTTGGCTTATTTCACCATCTTGTATGGGAAATTTTTATATGCCTGAATATATTCACTGGATGGTGAATTGAGTCACAGTAGATGTTCAATAAACATTTGTGAAATTAATTAAAGAGGTTTCATTAAGTTAGTTACCAACCCAGGGCATCAATCAGCATAATTTGCATGCTATGGGAAGGGGAAAGGAGTAATAGGAATACAGAAGAGGTAAGAAGATAGCACTACATACCTGTCTCTAACTTTATAGATATAAGCCTGGCAAAGTGGTCTCTCTTCTTGGGAGGTTTTAACATATGATACAAATCAGAATTGACACCGATGTTCTAAACACCATCAAAGTCTTGCTAAGTAGCAGTCAACTTGCTAGGTATTTTAATTCATTCTAAGCCCCTAGTTAAATTGGAAATAATAAAATATATATTATTTTGCACATGTTTTATGATTTCCTAAGTGTATGTATATCCATGATCATGGGAGATAGTATTGTATAGTACAGTTAACTGCACAGACTCATATTTGCTTGGATTTGAGTTTTGGCTGTATAATTTATTTACTTGTAACCTTGGACAAGTCTATTAACCTCACAAACACTGTTTCCTCAACCAAAAAAGCAGATAGGAAGTATCTTATAAGGCTATTATAATTATTAGTGGATCTTTATTACATGTGCTTCATTTATTTAATTTTGATTCACAGGAAACACTCAAAAATGTTAACAATGAATATAATGATCTTTTTTGAATTTTATATACAAGCTTATGAAACAAGAAGGGGAGATTTTTGTCATTCTCTATTTTGCAGATAGAAAAAATTGTGATCGAGAGCATTAAACTTCTAGTGCTTAAGTAACTATCCAGAGGACCTGATTACTTGATAAATGTAGAAATTTGATTCTGAATTTAGCCTCTTTTCTCTGTAATATATTCCTACTATCTAAAATAGGGCCCCACTGTTCCTTCTTTGGTTTCTCCTCTTTGTAGCATCAGTCCTGGCTCACATTTATCAAAGGTAAGTGTGGGGGTAGGAAGGGATTTGTGTTCAAATGAGACTAACCATTCATCCCTACGGAGCAATTTTGAAGGGAAGCAATTTTCCTATTCTCTGCAAACCATTCCCAGGTACTATGAACAGTTGGTGAAAAAAAAAAAAGTTACTCTCACTACTTTATTAAACATCTTTTGAAAGGATATCAAAAGGGCTTCATTTATAAAATGTTGTAAAGGTATAAAAACATTACCAACTACAAAGATAGATGGTTGAAATAAAACAGGAACTGATCCTTTTTGACAAGAATTCCTAGTCTAATGACCCTGTTCCTCTCTTAAATGTACCTTCTGAGAATTTGACATTAATCAAACCACATTTTAAACAGACTGTTACATTAAGGAATGTGCATTTGTCCTCAGAGATAGTGCTGATTTTTTTTTTACTCTTTATCAAAGTGCATTTTAATTGACTAGCAAATTAAGAAATATATCCCCTACATATAATTTTTTAAAAGTTCACAAAAATAAATAAGAGATTCCTATCAAAAAGATGTAGATTTATGTAGCTGCAGAGCTATACAGCTCCACTCTGTTTAAGACTACATCTAGTTTAGTGTTTCTGGGATCAATTTTAGCAATAATATGACACTGTAGAGAAGGTGTTAGGATTTTATACACACACAAACATATGTTTGTGTGATATATGTGTATATGAATATACATTGTATATATAATACAGGCTGTAACATTAATATTTTCTTCTCCCTTGACCAGGAACATTAGCTTATGTATGTATCCTGTAATGTGATATAGTAGCTCATGTCTGTAAACAGTCCTCAACCTGTTAAGCCCCATTGATCTCAGAGAGGGAAAGGAAAGCATACTTTAGTCCAAGACTTTTACTAAAAAGACTCAATGTTCAAACCATGGTATTATGCCTTATATTTTATAAATGGGAGAAATGGAAGAAATAAGAATATGTGCTTCTTGCCCTTAAGAAACATAAATTCTATCATTATGTTGAATATGAAATAGTAAACTTTTAAAATGGCATCAATAATTTATATTTTAAGGTACTTTGCCATCTTCAAAGTATATTTATAACCATTGTTTCAAGTCTGTCTCACACCAACACCATTCAGTGGGGTTTGACTCAATACTACTTTGCTATGATATGACTAATGAAGTAGATATTATTATTAGCTCCATATTATATGTAAAACTTTAAAGAGAAATTTCAGAGAGGTTAGGTAACTTGCCCAAAGTGAGTTTCTAATAAATATTATGGTTTAGATTTGAATCCATTAGACAATGGGATTGTTAATCCCACTGCTCTGGTTAGCAGGGAAAGTCTAGAAATCAAGAAAATCCATTTATCTTGTGAGTCTAAATGGCATAGCCAGATCCTGACACTTTTCAAAATTAAATGCTTTTCTATGCTATCATAGTATATTGTTCATTTCTCTGCTATATAGCACCCAGTATAGTGTGGCATGTAACATTTAGTTATATATCTATCTCTCTCCATGAGACCTGATTATCTGAGGGCAAGAACCAAGCAGTTTGTCACTGTGTTCCTATCACAGGGTCCTAGACAGTACTTTCTGATTATCTTCCTAGTCTAACAATGGTGCCAAGGCAGAAGCTGATAGTTTCTCCGCCTCTAGTGGGTAGTTTGCAATCTGTACCCCTACAGCCATTAGACATTGTACTGACCTGAGCATCACCCTCAGAATTTTAAGTTGGATACTCATTTTCAAAGCTGAGGGCTCCTCTCCTTGAGTTTTCCTACTTTTCAGCAAGGATGAGGGAGCCCTTTTCTGCCGCCTTATCCACTGTTGAACACTCTTCACACTAGATGTCCCTGTTCTTTTAATCCCTTCAAGAATGAATATCTCACCTTTTTCCATATTGCCTTTGGAATTATTTAAGTGGTTATCCATCTGCAGGAACTAAGTTGGAAGTGCTCTGATTGCAGGCACTTTATTTTTTGAAGGTAAAATAATAATTTTGTTTTTATTATTATTATTATTATTATTATTTTTTTTTTTTTTTTTGGGTACACGGGCCCCTCACTGTACAGGCTCCAGACGCGCAGGCTCAGCGGCCATGGCTCACGGGCCCAGCCGCTCCACAGCATGAGGGATCTTCCCGGACCGGGGCACAAACCCGTGTCCCCTGAATCGGCAGGCGGACTCTCAACCACTGCGCCACCAGGGAAGCCCCTATTATTCTTTTTTTAACCATTTTTTTTGAAGTATAGTTACTTTACAATGTTGTGTTTGTTTCAGGTGTACAGCAAAGTGATTAAGTTATTTATATGTGTGTATATGCATATATATATATATTCTTTTTCCAATTCTTTTCCATTGTAAGTTACTACAAAATACTGAATACAGTTCTGTGTGCTATACAGTAGGATCTATATATAAAATAGTTTATCTATTTTATATATAGTAGTATATACATGTTAATCCCAAACTCGTAATTTATCTCTTCCCCCACCCCAGCTATCCTCTTTGCTAACCACAAGTTTGTTTTCTATGTCTGTGAGTCTGTTTCTGTTCTGTACATAAGTTGATTTGTATTATTTTTTTAGATTCCACATATAAATGATATATTTGTCTTTCTCTGTCTGACTTACTTCACTTAATATGATAACCCTCTAGGTCCATCCATGTTGCTGTAAATGACATTATTTCATTCTTTTTTATGGCTTCATCTGTCAGTGGACATTTAGGTTGCTTCCATGTCTTGGCTGTTGTAAACAGTGCTGCTATTAATATTGTAGTGCATGTATCTTTTCAAATTAGAGTTTTCTCCAGATATATGCCCAGGAGTGGAATTGCAGGATCATATGGTAGTTCTATTTTTAGTTTTTCAAGGAACCTCCATACTATTCTCCACAGTGGCTGCACCAATTTTTAGTCCCACCAACAGTATAGGCAACAGTATGCAGGCACTATTTAACATGCAGTTCTAAGTACATGTACCTTTACAAAGAGGTAAAATCAGAGTTTGTACCTTCTACCTTGTCCTTTAGCCATTCAAAATGCAGCCCATTTCTGACCCATAGTCCACTGATATCTTCAACTTATCTCTAGTTTAGTTTACTTTTCACCCCTGAGTTCTTCACTTACCTGCTTAACTCTATTCAAAGATTTAAAATAGTTTGACATTTTAATAAATAAACTTTATTTTTAGATCAATTTTAGGTTCATAGCAAAATTGAGTGAAAGTACAGAGAATTCCCATATACTATATGTCCCCACACATGCACAACCTCCCTCACTATCAAGATCCACAGTGGTACATTTGTTACAATCAGTGAACCTACAATGACACGTCATTATCACCCAAAGTCCATAGTTTATGTGAGGGTTCATTCTTGGTGTTGTACATTCTATGGGTTTGGCAAAATTTATTATGACATGTATTCACCAATGTAGTAGTATTATACAGAATAGTTTCACTGTGCAAAAAATCCTCTGTGTTCTCCCTGTTCATCCCTCACTCTCCCTTAACTCCTGACAACCACTGATCTTTTTACTGTCTTTATAGTTTTATCTTTTCCAAAATGTCATATCATTGGAATACAGTATATAACCTTTTCAGATTGGTTTCTTTCACTTAATAATATGCATTTAATATTCTTCCCTGTCTAAAAGACTTGATAACTCATTTCTTTTTAACACTGTATAATATTCCATTGTCTGAACGTATCACAGTTTATCCATTCACGTACTAAAGGCAATCTTGGTTACTTCCAAGTTTTGGTAATTATAAATAAAGACTTAAAAAAAAAAACATGTGATAGAGGCCTGACACTCTGCTGGGTACTTTTGCATAGACAATCTTAATAATTCTCAGACCTACTTATGGTGGTAAATGTTTGGAGAAGTTAGGGCTCAGAGAAGTTAGGTGACATGCACCAAGTCAGCAAGCTGGTGAATATGATTGTCAGAACTCAGACTACATATATTTCAACACAAAATCCACAACCACATCTATTGCCCTGGGATGACATACATACATACCACATACATACCACCATCCCTTGCCCATGGCAGACATTGTTGGTTGACTATAGCTTACTTTATTGTGAAGCCTAATTCAATACAAGCTGCCAATATTAATCAATTATAGTTGGCACACAAGGTGAAAGCTAGTTGACACCCCTTGCTATGAAAAAGTGTCTTATATCTCCTTAGGGCATAAACATTCAATGTTTGACAACATTTTGGCTGACACCAATGAAGTATAGATTTTATTATGATTAATATAATGTCCTATTTCAGGAATAAGTCATATATTTTTATGAGCCTTATAATAATCTTATGATACTTAATTCTGTTAAATTTTTAAAATTCAGTCCTTACCAGCCTTATTCACTGCTATGTCCATGCTTAGCAACAGATAGAATGTTCTATCTTGTTCTAATTTGGCCTTTCTTTCTTATATGAACAAATGTGTTCTACATATATACGAAGAAGTTGAGCTTCTGTTACCTTTCAAGCAGAACAAAGTCTCTATCACTGATAGGGCTGCAGACCAGCAGACAGAGCCTCAGAAAAAACACTGTCTAGGCTATCTTGTGTTGGACACCTCACACTTTTCTATCTTGATTCAACTGAGTTTCTGATTATACCAAGGCTAACTATTTTGTACTTTCTGCTTTTAATATATGACTGCAGACATGTTATATAGTTTTGGCATCTTGATGTATTGAAATTTTTCATATTTCTATTGGAGAATGACTATTTTATATGATGCATAACAAATCGCCACAAATTTCGCAACTTAAAACAATACACATTTCTTATCTCATGGTTTCTGTGCATCACGACACCAGGCATGGTTCAGCTGTGTCCTCTGCTTAGGGTCCCACAAGCCTGAAATTAAGGTGTTGGCTGGCTTTATTGTTGTCTACAGATTGAAATCGGGGATTTGTCAGAAATTGCAAGTAAGTCAGCTAACACGAGAGATAGTTATATAATGTAACTCAATCAAGGGAATAACTTTCCATAACATTTGACACAGTCTGCTGGTTAAAAGCAGTTAACAGGTCCCATTCACTCAAGGCAGGAGGATTGCACAAAGACATGAATAAATACCAGGAGGAGGGGATAATGAGGCCATCTTTATTTAGTTTAGGATTTAGTTTCTTTACCTGTTGTATGAATGGTTTGTTAGATGATCCCCAAGAGTTCTATAAATTCTAAAATTCTGTAATAGGTAGCTCCATGGAAGATTTTTCAAAAGTTAGTGACTGAATTTCATCTGGTTTCTCAACACACTGGTCTTTACTACTACACTCACTTCAACAAAATGATTCAAGTGGTTTTAACAAAGCCCTCACACAATGGCTGTGCATCCAAGATAATAACCACTGTCACGAGTTTTCTTCTTCATTGATTCCATGCTAATTATTATTCAGTAAGGAATTTGAAACAGGAAAATGTCTCAGGTTGCTTCTCTTGGTGTCCACCCACACTAGGACAGTGGTAAGAGCATTATAAGCACTTGGAACATTCATTGAAAAACTGTTATGAATTATATGAATCATCAAAGGAAGTTTTAATGATTGTTTTCACAATTTTCTTATATGGAATCTCTGATGGGCTGCTTATGCAGCCCTAGACTCACCTCAGTGTCATGCCAATATTAATTATGGGCCAGAGGAATATTGGGTGACTGACATATTACTTAGAGGAATCTAGAATCAATCTTGGGGACAACATCATCCAGAATACCTAGGGAAAACCAAGGTGTGTGTGCTGTCTCATGAATGCCTGCTAGGTGCCAGCCACCATTCTGAGAAGGAGAATTCAAAGAAAAACACATTATGCTCTCAGGATAACATGGTCTAGACAAGAAAATAAATAAGTAAAGACAATAAGCAGCACAAAAGAATGTGGTAAGTGCTAGGATAAATGTAGGCAAAAATTTCCGTAGTAGCAGAGAGGAACTGGGATGTGATCAAGCTGGGGGGAACTATAATGAAAGAATTCCTGGACTAGGTAATGTGGAGATAGATATTCAAGAAGAGAAAGAAGTCAGCTCACAATATAATGGGTGTGTGTGTGTGTGTGTGTGTGTGTGTGTGTGTGTGTGCGTGCGCGCATATCTCACATGTGGAACAAGCAAATAGGAAATAACTAAACACCTAAGGAGTAACATGGGATGGATAAAGTTATGAAATAACTTGATGACTTCAATGGAAAACTATAAAATGTGGCTTAAATACAGAGTTCTCTTGGGAGTAAAAATAAGGCTTAAAGGGCCAGTGTAAGCTGAGTAAGGAAGGGCCCTGCTGGAGTATGCCAGGCTAGTGCAGTCTGGACTCTATCTTAAGGGAAATGGGGAATCTTTAAAATATTTCACCACGTAAGTTAAGTGTTGTATGTACTCACTATTCACTCTCCCAGAAATCTCTCTCCTAAAAATTATCTTAAGGAAATAATTTGGATAAGGACCCCCAAAGAAGTTGATGTAAAAATGTTCCTGACATTTTTTTATGAAACTGTGAAAAGCTGAAAACAGCCACATTTTTAAAAGCCACATAAGGGGCTTTTAAAAATAAAATATTGTACATCTATTAGACAGACTATTATATAGATCTTATATTGACATGGAAAGATATAAACAATATATTATTACATAAACACAGATTATACTACAGTGTAAAGAGTACAATCTCAATAATATAGGCATGTATAATTTTACATGTACTAAACCATATGGAGTGATAAATTCCAAACCATTTGGTATCTTCAAAATTTACACCCCTTTTATACATTTCTGTTTTGTTTGAAATTTTTACAATGAACAAAACAATAATGGCAGTTTCATTTTTAAAAAAAATTATATCTGGAAGATCATTGTAGCTTATTGTAAGGATTGGTATGGAAAAAAATTTATTAGTTGGAGCAAAAACTAAAGTGCATGTAACAAAAATTCACAAGATATAAATTTCAGACAAGATATAAATTGATTTTCCTTTCATGTATCAGAGTCAGAAGGCCCTGGGTCCACAAGCCTAGGGACCCAAGCTAGCAGGAGAGCTATGCTATCCTCAAAATTGGTATCTGAGATTTTCTAGGTTTTGCTGTTTCCAGACAGTGGGAAGGAAAAGGGAAAAGAGAGTCCAGGACAAGAGTCTTTATTGGTTTGACTTGGAATCTGCACACATCACTTCTTCTTATGCTCATGAGTGAGGATTTAGGCACAATGGATGGACAGTTGGGGCAAGGATTATCATATCATCAGCGGCCTGTGCCCCGAGGGGCAAAGAATGCTAGATGGGGAGATTGGTTTGCAGGCTGACATTATCATCAAGTTTTGTTTTGTTGTTATTGTTTGTTTTTAAATGAGCCTCAGGTGTATAGAATTGGATTAAGTGTCATTCTTGGGTCATAGTATATGCTCTCATCATTGGTTCATACAAGGTTCTCATTTGTTTGTTTTTTGTTTGTTTATTATAAACTAGATCACCACTCTACATACTAACTAATTTGGATGTACTTTGCCATCTAATAAAGGACCCCAAAACACAGTGGCTTAAAATGACAATGATTTATTAGTTCATGATCCCGTGGGTTAGTCATTCCCCTGGGCTCACCTGGGTGGTTCCTGTGGTCTGGGCCAGTTTGGCTGGGTGATCTAGGACAGTCTCACTCACAGTCATCTGGAGGTTGGTGCTGACTGTTGGTTAGTACTGGTTGTCAGGTTGGGTGATGGGGCTGGCTGGACCCTGTTTCTCTATCAAGCTAGGTGTGTATTCACGTGGTAGTGATTGCAGTGTTCCCAAAATCAGCAAAAGAGGGCAAGCTTAATATGCAAGTATATTCCAAGTCACCTTCCATCATATTTGCTGTTATTCCGTTGGCCAAAGCATGTCATTTGCCAAGCCCATAGTCAGTGTGGGAGAGAACTGCTCAAAGGTGTGGATACAGGGAAGCATGGACTTCTTAAGACCATTACTACAACCATTACTACCACAATCTACCATAGTGAATAAAACTTACATGCTCTTATGTGGTCCTCACCAATCCCTCCCCCCTCTGCCTCCCCCCCACCTACAATAACACCATCCTGAAACTTGAATTGATCAATCACACATTTTACGTTATATAAAGTATTCTTTTACTTGGTTTTAATTGTATTTTAAAAAGGTTATCGTAAAGTGTATCATCTTTGGGGATTCTTTTCTTATGTAATATCATATTACTAAAATGCAGTATTGTGCATAACCATAGGTTAGCTGCTTTGACTCCCGTTTAATCTTTCATTGTACGATTATACCATAGTTTATCTATCCTTTCATCTGAGGATGGCATTTGTGTTGTGTCGAAATTTTTGCTACTAGAGACAGGACTGCTGTGAACATTCTTGAACTTGCCTTCTAGTATACACGTGCAAGTGTTTCTCTTGGATATAGCTGGGAATGAAATTGTTAATATTCAGCATTGCAAAGAGTTTCCAAATTATCTTCCAAAGTGGTTATGCCAATTTGCATTCTCACCAGCAAAGTATGAGACATTCTGTTGATCCTCAGCCTCTTCACATCTTAGTATAATATTGAAAGGCTTTCATTTTTACAATTTAAAGGGGTATAAAATTGTACCTCACTGTGGCTTTGATGACAGTGATGACATGAACTGTCCCCAGAGCCTAGCCCTGGGCCTGCTTGGTGCTCTGGTCCCAGGCCTACTCCAGCTCACCTCCACCTGCTTCTGTTTCTCTGACAACCCCTGTGATCGAAGACATGAGGCCCCATGACCACCCTCAATATAGTTATGAAATCAAGTTCCTTCTGAGATCCTGCTTTCTAATTTCTTTTCTTTCAAAACAATCTTTCTCTGGAAGCCCGATGTAGGAAAAAGAACATGAGATTTGGAATTGGACAAGCCTGGTATGAATTGCACTTCCTGTACTTAATTAGCTGCGTGACCTTGGACAAGTGATTTAACAATATCTCCGCGCCCCAGCTTTCTGACATGTAAAACAAATATGACGGTTCTCATTTTGTAATGGGTATTCTATGTGGTTACATATGCAAGAGGACATGCAACACTCAGTGTTACGTGCTCAAAATTGAAAGCACTGATGATGACTCAGCAAACCTTCTCTCTGGGTTCCAGATTGAAGGTCCCATCCTACTGCAGCATCAAGATGAAATGGGTTAGCCTCGCCTGAGGTTAAATAGCTGTTTCAGGATTCATTCATGTCAAATGAAATTGTGATTTCACTGTGGCTTAGGAAAAAATAGTCAGGTCTGACAAATTCAATCAGCTAATTTTTAGGCAAAGTCTCAGTGATTATAATGTAGATCATTAGTCACCATTCCACCTGCACATGAAATATGACAGATTTCAGTGTCAGGCATTTTCACAACTAGCATTAACAACAAGGAAAATACGGCGATTAAGGCCCCTCAGTGCTACTTTGCTCCAGGAGATAGGGGCAGAGTGGTGGTGGTGGGGGATGGACCAGGCAGTATATTCCCCTGAAAGTCACAAAACATGTCTTGTAAACCCAGCTCTGCCATGAGCACGTTGGTTGATTGTGAAAATATCTTGACTTCCCCGAGTCTCAGTTTCTTCAGAAAGTTGATGAGTACAAATGTGATAAACCTTTGTTGAATTGAAGTGACTTGGATCTTAAAAATGGCAACGTTGAACTAAGCCATGCCCAGGATCCCTGTTGATCCCCTACACATTGGCCACACCCCAGCTGAAGCAACAGGTCCTCCTCCACGAAGTCTTCTCTGACTGCCCATGACTGGCAAGCCCCTCTTCACAAGCTTGCAGCCTCCTGGTGAAGCCCTTGTCAAAGGATTTAGGATCTTAAAATGGTCCACTGAGGCCTGAAAGGGGATGCAGAGGTAACTGTAGTTTCAGAAGAGTTCGCCTTCATATTAGAAGTGATGTTTTGATGCTGGTATTACTTGGATCTCATGAATGGATGGCTCCTGGTGAGTGAAATGCAAGCCTCTTTGCTACATTCTATGGCTCCCTTCCTGGTGTCACATGGGTCTGCCTTATGGATGAGAGGCATTTCCCTGGAATAACCTTGTTATTTGAAGCTAAATCAGACATTGCTGCCACAGCAACCTTGATTTGTGTTTAGGATATATACCTGGGTTAGAGGAATTGTTTGGAGGTCTGTCATTTCAACTCCCCAAGACTCAGATAATATGAAAGAGACATTAAAGCATACCTATACCTCCTCAATTTAGTGCAAGGCAATAAGGTCTAAATCTGTATCTCAAGACTTTGGTCTTAATCCCAGCTTGTCCTCTAATAGTCCATATGATTTCAGTGAATCCTCTCTGTTTTCTGGGCTTCAGTTTCCTTATTTAGAAAACAGGGAAAATAATATCTGTCCCCCCTCCTTTGCAGGACCATTGAGAGGCTCAAAAAAATAATGTATGTGATATTGCTATGGTGTTGCACTGGGAGTTATTACCAGGGACCATCTCCATCTGTTTTTGCAGTGACCCCTGGTTCCCAGTTCCCGAGAGCCCTCACTAATCTTTAGCTGATGTGAGACACTGTCATAACTATCATGCAGATACTTTGTTTACACAGCACTTACTCAGAGGAGCTAAAGGCAATAGGGCTTCTCTTCTGCACTGTCCCTTGGGGGACTCTCATAGTATAACATCTCAGATTTTGGACATATTTTGCAAGATAACAAGCTCAAATTCTCTTCTGGTTGGTTTCAGCCCATTTCCCTTGCTGCATTCCCTGGGACCAAACTTCTCTCATCAGCAGTGAGGAGAGCAGGATTAGTGCCAGATTATCCCATTACAGAGTTAAGAAGACAACGGCTACTACACATTGTGCAAATATATCTTGATCAGGGTCCTGATACTGATTTTGGGGACGTCATATTGCATTAGTGATGTGTGGTCTTTTCTCCTCTGCTTGGCACTTGACTCCATCCCTCCTAGTGGAATGGAGACAGGCTACACTCTAACTGGGATGTCAAGGACACAGCTTTGTCCCTTTGCAGTCGTATATCACAGTGATTAAGAGCATATATTTTGGATCCTAAGGGAATGGAGATTGAAATCTATTTTTGCTATTAACTAGTTCTATGATCTTCCACAAGTCACTAAATGTCAGTTTCCTTATATGTAAAATAGGGTAATGATAGATACCCTCACAGGGTTGTAGTGAATATTAATGACCTAATTTATGTAAAGTGTTTAATACAGTGCTTGGCACATAGTAAGAACTCAATATTAGTAGGTACCATTATTACTATGCTATATCATCATGTAATCTATGTGATCTCATTCCCAACTTGGGTTTCAATTACATTCAAATACAATTTACTTTATCAGTTAATTGAACAAGTACTTGTGTGCCTTCTTGAGAAGTCTGATATTATCCCCTGAGTTCTTCCCTGATATCCCACACCTCCCCTATGGATTGTCCAAGAACACTGGCGTGTATTAAAACCAAGAGAGAGGACCAGAGTCTGATCAGTCCCCTTCTGCCATGACTTCTTGCTGCCACGTTGTGTCGCTGTGGAAAACGGGTTCTGCACAGCCTGAACTTGGCAAATGCCCCAAAGATGCCCTTGTGAGCCAGCTTTAGCCCGTTTGCCTTCAATCCCATTCTCACCCTCCTCTGCTCTACTCTGCTCTGAATTGCAGGGTGGAAGGGCTGATTACAGCAGGTGGGAGTTTCCAGGCCTCTGTGTCAGCCGACTTCTAAATGACTTCAGACAATGGAAGGTACTAACAGGAAATAAGAAGAAGGTGAAAGGAAAAAGCCAGAGTGTTTCTCGCCCTTCTTCTCTGTCACAGATTTCTGGGTCCGATAACGCCTCCTACTTACCCTTCCTTTATGTTTTCCGCAGTTGCTCATCTCTAGGTCGCCCCACCGTGCTCTGCTTGGCTTCTCAGAACTCCATCATCTGCATAACAAATCTCCATATTAAGACCGGAATGGTTTTCATTTTCCCAATTAGACCCTGACTGGTAGAACGTGCTGGACCCTTGTTAGTAGGGTGGGGATCTCCTGTGTGAGCTCCAAGGTTACAGCTCTTGTTGCCCACGTGTTGATGCTTATCTATTGCTTCCACAAACACGATACTGAGACAGAGTTACTGAGGCCTGAGGAGCTCCCAGCCTCAACCCTAGGCAGTGCTGGACCCGAGATTCTCCTTTACCCCTGTGCCCTGTGCCAGAGCCAGAGTCACCAGCCTCAGTCCCCTGCTTTCCTGGTGAATTGTCCTTAGCAAATCTTGGCCAAGATTTTTCTCCTTTTAATTTCTGTAACAGGGTCATATTCCCTCTATCCTTTGAAGGCTCCGAAATCCTTTTGCAAATTAATCTGTCATCTCCCCAGCACCCAGCTCTATGTGACAAAGGCCATCCAGTTTTCTACTCCAATCGTTCCCCAGGGCAATGAATGCCAAGTGCCCTGCCTTATGATTGCATAACTAAGGGAGGGCACCGGCAAACAGCTCTTCTGAGCGGCCTGCTGGTTACTGAAGATGAAACTGGAGTTCAGCTATCACCTCTTCCTTGAAGCTTGTCTTGCTTCTCCCAGGCGGTGTTTTATCACACACACGTCTATGTGACCACAACTCCCTGTTCCTGCATCTGTGGTAGCGCCCACCCCCGTGTATGTGTGTGCGCATGCGTCTCATCATCCCGTGCAGCGTGAACTCGGAAGACGGGGATTGTGTCTGTATCTCATGTGCCTACCACAGTGCCTGCCCCAGAGGAGGTATTCATAACATGTTTAATAAACGAAGGTGAGAACACAAAAATGACTGAGACATTCAATTAACGATTGTATGAATGAATGAATGAAATTCAAGGAAGTAAATGAAAGGGGAAGACAGAGGACTGCAAGATGCCTAGAGAATTAACAACGTGGAGGTTCCAAATTTGAGATTGTTTATGCTTATTCTTTAAACTCCCACACCAGGGACCTGCATCATAAGTCTGTTTGACGGAACAAGAGAGAAATGTGAAAACTGTTTCAAACAGTTATGAGAGCTTTCCAAAATTTGAAGACTGCAACTCAAGTCCTGCTCCTCCAGATTACATCTCCTGCTGCCTTTGCCACCTCACGTAGGGATCCGCTACTGAAAGCCATTCGGTCCTCACAACAGCGATGGCCAGGGATGTTCTTCCCATTTTACAAATAAGGAGACGTTTACAGATAAGAAGACCTTAAGTAAATTTGTCCAAGACCCCCCCCAACTTGTTAAGTGGTGTAGTTTGGATTTGCACCCAGAGCTTTGCAAAGGCCAGGGCGGCCTTTTCTACTGCCCCAGACTGCTTTTACTGACATGTGTTGTTTACCACAATACACAGGGCTGTGATTTTTCTGTGCAGCTAAAGGGAGGGCTGTGGCTGCCTGATAGATGATACTGGGCAGGGGACACTGCTTTGGAGAATGTTGTTCTGCATGAAATGGAAAATGGGGGAAAAAAACCATAAACCAGAGATTTCTACCAGGTATTTGCTGAAAGTCTCAATAACAGAATTGCATGAGCACATACTGTCTTTTAAGATTTTAATCCTCTTTTAGGTTTTTGGTTTTTTTTTTTAGGTCAATTGATTTTTTTTTTTTCCATGAGAAGCAGCTTGAGTACCATCTGTCACTCACTACATTCTCTAGCAGGTTCTCAGCATCTGTCTCAGGAAAGTATCCCTATGCCATTTCCCACATCCACCGGTGGTCACGGGGTGCTGGTCAGAGCAGGGAGCCGATCCTTGTCCCAGTTAACTCTCTTCTTCATATCTCCACTCTCACCCTCACTCATTCACTCCCCCACTCACTTGCCCTCTGTGCAGACCTTGAATCAAGCTGTGGGGATGGAGAAATCACTTGTTCTCTCAGCTCCTCCTTCACCCATTCATTCCTTCGTTCCTTAAATTCTTCCTAAGCCCTGGAGGTGCATCCTGTCAGTGGAGCAGGCAAACTTGGACACAGATAATTATGGTGGCCCATTCTAAGAACCGTCACAAAGCTGGGAGGGAACAGGCAGCCTAGCTCAATGGAGAGGAGAAAGGAGTTACTAAGGAAGAGAATTTCAAGTTAATCTTAAGAAATGAACTAAGGATGCCCCCTATGCAGATGGAGAGAGGGAAGTGTGTGCAGGGGAAGGAAAGCTGCTGCGGCCAGGCTTGGAGGTTTGGGAGAGGCTGGGGTAATTGGGATCCCTCATCACCCCGTGTGGGAGTGGGAGGTGAGCCTAGAAGGATACTCACTCGGGAAAGCAGCCTCCACGCCCGGCCGTTCCGGAAGCAGAATGTCATCCCATAAACAGAGGCGAGCCATCGGAGTTTTAGACATGATGCTGTGTCCGGAGTGCCAAACAGGATCTCTTTCAAGACACCTACTAGAGACAGCCCCCTCCCTTCCCTATTTTGTGTTTGCTCTGCCTGGAATTCCTGCTTCCTGTCAGTCACATGACCTGGCACATTGGAGAGCAGGCAGCCAGGGCAAGGTTCTAAACCTCATCCCAGGTAGCCGTGGCATCTGCCTGGAGCACAGATACCCACACCAATATCGTTTTTAGATATAGCAAAGCACGGGCTAAGAGTAAGTTCAGTCCTCACTGTAGTTTTGATGAGAACCAGCTTCCTATCTTTAGTCTCAACCATCCCATTTGAGTTTTTCTCACTTCTGTGTGGTTTTTTTTGTTTTGTTTTTTTCATAATTTACTAATTTTAATAGGCCATTTCATTGATTAGGTGTTGTCTTATAATAGATTTTAAAATCAACGTGGATAGGTAAAGTGGGCCAATAATTGTCCTTTTTTTTTTTTTTGCTTTACGCGGGCCTCTCACTGTTGTGGCCTCTCCCGTTGCGGAGCACAGGCTCCGGACGCGCAGGCTCAGCGGCCATGGCTCACGGGCCCAGCCGCTCCGCGGCATGTGGGATCCTCCCAGACCGGGGCGCGAACCCAGTTTCCCTGCATCGGCAGGCGGACGCGCAACCACTGTGCCACCAGGGAAGCCCCGTCCTTTCATATAGCATTCATGTTTTTTTTTTAAACATCTTTATTGGAGTATAACTGTTTTACAATGGTGTGTTAGTTTCTGCTTTACAACAAAGTGAATCAGTTATACATATACATATGTTCCCATATCTCTTCCCTCTTGCATCTCCCTCCCTCCCACCCTCCCTATCCCACCCCTCTCATGGTCACAAAGCACAGGGGTGATCTCCCTGTGCTATGCGGCAGCTTCCCACTAGCTATCTAATTTACATTTGGTAGTGCATATATGTCCCTGCCACTCTCTCACTTCATCACAGTTTACCCTTCCCCCTCCCCATATCCTCAAGTCCATGCTCTAGTAGGTCTGTGTTTTATTCCCATCCTACCACTAATCTCTTCATGACATTTTTTTTTCTTAGATTCCATATATATGTGTTAGCATACGGTATTTGTTTTTCTCCTTCTGACTTACTTCACTTCTGTGTTTTTGATCAAACAACTAATTCTCTCCTCCTAGAATGCCCTAAATTTTCCAGTCCGTATAAAGTTTTCTAATGAGCCTAAATGATGTGACTTGGTCCTTTAAGCTTTCAGCACACTTTACCCTGTGGAAGTCATTTCTGCCTGGAGATAGCGTCACAGGTAATAAAGAAGCAGAGTTTTACCTGAAATGCAAACTCCAGGCACCAGCATTCCCATCTCTATATTTTCTGGTCCTGGATAGAACCTGGCTTTTAGTGGCTACATAAACATTGTGCAATGACCTGAGCACAGACTCAGGAGCTAGTCAGGGCTGGGTTCCAGTCCTGGCAGGAGCACTTCCTAAGTGTTATTTAACACCAGGTCATATCATTTAACCTCTCTGATTCTCAAGTAGCATTGACAGATTAAGAGATTATGGAGGTAAAGCACCAAGCCCAGGCTCTAGGACACAGGACGTGCTCCAGCAATGGCGATGGCGACTGCTAATAAATGCCCTTTCTTTCTCTTCTCTCCTCTTTGCCCCTTGCAACATGGGAGCTTCTGTTTTTCTGCTACACTCAATGCCCCCAGGACAAGAAATCTAAAAATCAAAACTCTAAATAAACTAGATTACAGAACTCTAACAGACTCTCTCCATCCCCATGAAAAATGATCAAAGGGAACAAAAATACATAATCAAGGGGAGATATAAATGTCACACAAAATTGCCATTTCAAAATAAGAGGCGAGCCGCCCTGTACTCGTCCTTATAATCGCTTCGTGGAAACATGCAGTGCCGCATCGAGCCTGGAGTATATTATGAACCCCTGCAGACACAGAAATTTTGTGAGCTGTAGGTCACGGGAACCCACAGAGCTGGGAAAGCAGAGGTTTAATTGTATTTTAAATGTTTTGACTATGCAGAAGGCAGAATCTGCAGTCTGATCGCTTTTAGAATACTTGATGTGCTGTAAGCATCCCTAGGTCCTGTGTATGCCCCAGCCATCCATGCTTAGAGCAGGCAAGTTCAAAGGGAAGGAAAGGGACTTGCAAATATATGGAGCACCTACTATGTGCCTGGTGCTTTTCTTCACTCACTTCCCTTAATCCTCCCAGCAGTCCTGGAAGGCAGGTGTTCTGATCTACACCTCTGGGCCTGGAAGGTAACTGATGCCCTCCCTCCCTTCCCCTGCCATAATCCCTGTGATACACTCCCACGGGGCTTCACAGAGGACCTGGACTCTGGCTTGCATGTGTCCACAATTATGTTATAATAAAAATGCTCCTCACTTGACTCTCCCTTATGTGTTAAAATTAAATCGTTCAGTACACCCATGTTCATAGCATTATTCATAATAGCCAAAAGGTAGAAGCAACACAAGTGCCCACTGATGGATAAATGGATAAGGAAAATGTGGTGTGTACATGCAGTGGACTATTATTCAGCCCTAAATGTGATAGAAATTCTGACACATGCTACCACATGGGTGACCCTTGAAGACACCATGCTAAGTAAATTGAACCAGTCACACACATACACACAAATACTCTATGATTCCATTTATATGAGGTACTTAGAGTAACCATATTTTTAGAAATGGAAAGTAGAATGGTATAGGCCAGGGGCTAAGGGAGGGGGAAATGAGGAGTTGTTTAATGGTTGAGAGTTTCCATTTTGCAAGGCGAAAAAGTTCTGGAGATGGGTTGTACAATAATGTAAATATACTTAGCAATATTGAACTGTACACTTAAAAATGGTGAAGATGGTAAAGTTTATGTCGTGTGTATTTTACCACAGCTAAAAAAATAAATCCTTCAAAACTTTGGCATTCTCTGGGTCAAGATAATTACTGAGATACTGTGTTTTGCTTCCTCTGAAGTGGAAAGATGGATGGAAAGAGTAGGGCCTGATAGAATTTGTCTCTCTCTGGTTCTGTCCCCATTCTAAAGAGGAGCCCAAACTTCTTGTGCCCTCACCCTAGGGGAAACTGCTCTTCCTGGCTTCTATGAAAACCAATCCTTTAAGGTGATTACACTCATGGTTTAGGCAGAGAAAGGGTCAAAAGCCCTTTTGTAACTGGAGTAAAAGGAAAGGGAGAGTCAGAAACAAAATTAGAGCGGCAGAGACAGGAGAAGTTTCTGGAACGCCAGGAAGGAAGGACACAGAAGTCTGGGTCTGCAAGTTCCAGGTATCTCCAGAAACCCTTTCAACTGCCCCCCACCCCCCGCCTCCCGCCAGTGAAGGCAGCAGAACCTTTGCCAAGGCTGGGAGATCAAGATACCTGGAACCTGGCTACCATGGCTCCCAGCCTTAGCAAAGGCCCAGGGACCCAACATGATACAAAAGAAGTGGATTGGAAATCCACCTGAAATCCAAAATGTCATGAAGTCCCAGGCAACTACCTTTTTTAAGCATGGCTGGTGTGGCCTGAACTCCTGAGGGCTCTCCACAAAGGCTGTACTCTGCAGAAGGCTTCTGGCAACTTTGCAAGCCCTGAGGACAGCAAACGCCAGTATTTACTGAGACTGGAGTTTCTATCAGCTTTGCGAAATCAAAGTTGTGTTTAAAGTTATGTTCAAAGCTGTGTTTAATTTGATCCAAAAAATTGAGGTGACATTTTTCTGTAGACTTGAGTTTGTGGATACACATCCATATCCACTAAAATTTATTCTAAACAATTCTTTGCATACACCTTCCTATTGATCTTCTAGATGAACCTCAAATCTTGATACTCCAAGCTGGTCTGAATCAGCATTCAGGAACCTCCACCCCCCGGACACCCCACTCCACTGTCCCCTCCAGCTCAGGTGGACCCTGCCTGCTGAAATGCAATTGGCTCTTACCTGACTGGCTCCTGTCTTGATGGTAGGGCCCTCAGGGGGTTACTATTCACTCTTCTACCCTTTTCTCACCAGCCGGCCTCTCCTCTCTTCTCTCCTGGGAGCCATTCCCTGCTCTAGACTCCAGCCCTAGAGACCCCAAGTCTTGCTCTGTCCCTTAAATGTCTCATCAATTTGATCAATCCCAGCCCTTACCCTTTAACCTCCCTTTGGGAAAGGAGACAGAGCTCTTAAAGGAAATCAAGCCTCCAATAAGTTGGTAAAAGTCGTCTAGGGAAAACAGGAATGCCAGGACTATAAAATCAAGCTGCCTTGTAATATACCAAGCTGCCTCTGTAATCCCCTGCCCCCCACAGAGCCATACAATCAATGTTGATTAAGTAGTTTTATGTTTCTTCGAGTAAAGTATGTTAAGTAATGAGTGACAATGAGCCTGTGTCCATTTCATGTTGCAGCAGAAGGCACATGGGGGCACAGAGGATAGACCCTCACCTCTTACTCCCTGGCAGCGTGACCTTGAGCAAGCACTTCACCTCTCTGGCTTTCAGTCATTTCTTCTGCAAAATGAGTACTTGGAACTCAGTGGTCCCTAAGCACGTTCCAAATTTGTGATCTTTATAGCCCTAGCCCCAGCCAGTCTCTGAGACCCCAAACCAAAGATACAGTTCTGACCAGCACAGGGCCCGTAGCCCCTCCCCACCAGGCCTTCTTGGCCATGGACAGATGCTACTCAGGGACAATGTCATTTCTGCAGGAAAGGATAGGATTTTGTCAGGCTGCATGTCTTCTGTTTCCGGAATGTCTTCTATTTCCTTACCTCCGTGAGCAAAACAAATCCATCTCTGTCACATGAATATTTTTTCCCTTCTCCCCAGACATAGCGACCTGGTCATCACATAACAGTAACTCTTCATTCTTTCATTCTTCACCGCAGTCAGAAGGGACTCACGTGCAACTCAATTTTTGCTATTGGACCTGGTGTGGCATCATGTAAGCCTGATCTCATAAGCTACACTTTAAGTCCTTTCCTCCCTTCTCCCTTTCCTTTCTCTCTTCCTGCCTCCCTTCCATTCATTTTTTCTTAAACAATTGCTGGGATAGAGATCCAGATAGCAAAGCCCCTGCTTTCAAGGAACTCATAGTCCGGTGTGGGTGAGAGCTGACACAGGAAGGCGTGCCCATGGAAGGTCTGAGCTGGGCGGAGGATGGCAGGGTTAGGTTCGTGGCTGGAGCTGGAGGAGAACAGGTCCAAAAACATTTCTAGGGCAAATAGAATATTGAGATGGTGATAAAAGATAAGAGAGATGTTTCCCAGCTTGGTGGCTTGATAACAGGTGCAATGGGGACGAGGAGGGCTTTTCAGGCAGAGGGTTCAGCCTATTCAAGGGCACAGAGGCTGGACTTCTGGGAGAGGAGCATAGAACAGGGGTGTCGGAGAAATGAGTTGAGTTCGTTCACAGCAGGGCTGCACCTCCCAGTCTTGCTCACCCCTAGGGGGGGAACAGCTTCACTCCTAAGCCACCTCCATTCTATATATTTTTATTTTTTAAAGTACCTATTTAGGGCTTCCCTGGTGGCACAGTGGTTGAGAGTCTGCCTGCCAATGCAGGGGACACGGGTTCGTGCCCCGGTCCGGGAAGATCCCACATGCCACGGAGCGGCTGGGCCCGTGAGCCATGGCCGCTGAGCCTGCGCGTCCGGAGCCTGTGCTCCGCAACGGGAGAGGCCACAGCAGTGAGAGGCTAGCGTACGGAAAAAAAAAAAAAAAAAAAAAAGTACCTATTTATTCATCTGGATTCACGTGTGTGCGTATACATGTAGGTCACACAAAAGACTAGGGGATGTGATTCTACCTCTGCCCCTTTCTGGTGAGAGGAGCCCACTTTTCACATGCGAGCTTATGGGAACAGATAGGGTGTGACTTTAAGGCAGGATCTGAACCCAGGTCTCTCTGTCTCCAACATCCCATTCTTCCAGCTGCCAGTTATGAGTTCTAGCACCCGGAGGAAGTGAATTAATGCCGGTGAAATGTGGGCTCCTCATTGTAAAAGTGCAATAATAAGTACAACCTCACAACATTATTTTGAGGATTTATGAAATGATTGTACACAGCAATAGCTTCCTCATCCGTCTCTCTGCACTCACTCTACTTTCCTCTCATCTGTTCTCACCATCAGAGTGATCTTTTCAAACTGCAAATCTTGTTAGTTTCTTCCACCCTCCATCTCCCCCTGCTTACAACTTCCATCAGAGTCCTCTTCCTCTTAGGATAAGTACCAAAGTCCTTTTACGGCCAACAGAGGATTGATCTCAGATGCTACCCTCTTGCCAAACCCATATCCATTCCTTAAATGCTCCATGTCCCTTGAATCACCAGGCCTTTGCAAACCTCCTGCTTAACTCCTACTCATCTGTCAGAACCCACTCAAATGAGACATCCTCAGGGAATCTTCCCTGGGGACCCATATGAGTCTAAGTGTTTACATGGTACCAGCTCACCTTCCCCTTAGCCCTTACCATGCTGTGATCAGTTACTTATTTGCTTAGTGCTGTCTCCCCACCAATACAAGGTCCATCTTCTATGTATCAAACATACACAGTTTATTTCATTTACCATTTTAATCCTCACTCCTGGACCATAGTGGACATTCAATAAATATGTGTCGATGAATGATGTTCATTAAGTGTTAGCTCCTTTCTACCTTACTGAGAGATGACATGTCAGGAGGTAGTGGTTACTGGTCCGGTGTCTAAGTTTTACTTTGTAGATGGAAAAACTTCACTTTGTCAGCATAAGCCATATGGAGTCACATTCAAGAGAACTGAGTCACAAGGGACGGAATAACATAGACCAAAATGTCAAAATTTGCATCTGTAAAAAGAGGGTGATTGCTCATATATTCTATATGCTAATTGCATGTGATATGTGCCCAGAAGGGAAGAGGAGAAAGAGTAGGAGGAGGAGGAGAAGGAAAGAGAGTGGAGCTATACCAGGTTTCTTCACAATAATAATTTTTTTAAAATAGTACCCCTATTAAGCACCTTACCTAATTAATAATGGTAAGGATGATGATAAGAACAATAATAATGAACCTTTAGCAATGAACATTCACGGAATTCTTACTAAGTAACAAGTTTTCTGCAAAATGCTTCATTATTTTTCTTTATTATTCCTCACTACAGCCCTGTGACTTAGATATGGATCGTTTTGCCCATGAGGCGTTTGAAGCTCAGAGGAGTTAAGCAAGTTGCCCATTATCACACAACTAAGAAGTGACAAGGCAAAGATTTACAGAATCCGATTGCAGAATCTGAATGTTTTAGCTAATTTACTGGACTGAGTACGTTGACAAGTTACATATCCTCTCTCAGCTTCAGTTCCTCCTTCTAGAATAGAAATTCCATCCGATTTCCCTTGCAGAATTTTGTGACAATTAAAAGTTCTATTGCATAGAAAAGTGCTTTTTAACCCTAAAGGACTTTGCAGAGGTAATGTGCTAGAATTATTGATATCAGTGATTAAATGAATGTTTTGGAGAATAAGGATATTTTACATTGAAAAGATGCAGCCCATGTGTTTATATGATGCCCCCATGTCACTGGGTAAAAAAGGAAAAAAGATTGAAAAGTATATTGTTGTATGTTTACTATCTTACAATGTGCCATCACCATGCCAAGCACTTTACATGCATTTTTAATTTAGTTAAAATATATATACACACATATATATGTATATATATATACACACATATCGTATATACATATACACATATCATATATATTTTATTCTCAGACCAACCCTATGGTTATCCTCATTTTGATGGTAAGGAAAGTGAGACACAGAGAGGGTAAGGAACAGATTCAAGGCCCCAGCACTAGGATGTGATGGAGGAAACTTCAAATCTGAGCAGCCCCAGACCTAGCCCTTAGTTACTACCCAGAGCTTCCTCGCTCATCAGCAGAACAACAATTAAGCTGTTAAGATTTTCGACAGAGTGTACAGAAAAGAGCGCTGTTTATCCTTTTTAATGCAATTCACCCGACACACTTGGAAAACACATTGGATGAACCAATTTATCCTGACAAAAGGAGAAGAGTAATTAGTTAATGACAATTGATTTGGGGCCCCTTCGTCATCTGCAGGAGGCTGATACATCGTTGGCTTCCCTCCCCGCACTTTGCCATTCTTTATTCATAACGAAGTGCACCCCGTATGTACATTAGCTGGTGTTAGGTCTCCTCTTCTTTTAAATTTGAGTTTACAATCACCATCAGCCTCACCTGCTGAAAGGAAAAGGAAAAGGGGGAAAAAAAGCAGGACCCACCAAGCTGTTGAATAAGCAAAAAAAAAAAAAAAGTGTATTAAGAAGCACATTTATTTCATTGTCTTCAAACCAACCTTTGTCCTCTGTCAGTTCTGTTATTAACCAGCTGCTTAGTTAACTGTGGTCACACTCTCTTCATCGGAACAAGGGAAAGTGCTGACCCTGCCCAGGAAGTGCTGGTGACACGTCTGTAATTTGATAATCTCTTGTTCGGGAAAGAATTCACTTTGTTCCTTGATGTACATCCCAGCAACTGGTGTGCCTTTGAGGCCTCTGATAATGCCAACTTTTACCTCTTAAAAGCCTCGGTGCGGGATAAAGCAGGATAATGCAAGAACCACTTTCTACCTGTTTGGCCTTTCCTTTCATTTTTTAAAAATCAGAGATAAGGAGTTATTGTGGTTCCAATAAAATAAATAAGTGTTTATTATGATTTGTGGGTTTTGCGGGAAAGGAAAAACAGGCAAATAAATTGTTAGTGTAGAAAGTAGGCAGTTGTTCTGAGCTTGGGGGATAAGATTTTAGATGTAGCAAAATGCACCTGTGTGGTAGCTATCAAATTCCCTGGCTTTGGAATGAAAAGCGGCCTGCTGTGTCCAGCATGCTGTGCCCAGTTTTAAGCTCAAAGCTTGAGCAGAGAAAAAGAAAAACATTATTCCTCCTATTACTTTGTGTTCTTAGCACAATAGAAAAGAGATGAGTGAGCCTTGATTTGTTGAACAGTAGGAATTAATATTCTGACAGTGTAGGGTTTAGTAAAATCCACAAATATGTTTTTTTATCCTGCATTTTCATTCTGACTGGTAAGCCTCTTGACATTTTAATAAAACTTATCATAGGCTGCTGATTGAATTACATTTATCAATGTATTGGTGAGGCAGTGTAGAATAGGGAAAAATACTAAATTTAGCCTCAGACTATGTGTTCTAGCCCCTCAGTGTAAGAGTTTGGTCTTTTTGTTTTGGTTTGGTTTTGGTTTTGGTTTTGTAGCAATGTCACATGTTGAGCCTCAGTTTGTTCTTCTGACAAAAGTGGATAATAATGGGCTGGATTGCAAGCCTACTAGGGGGCGTGAGGTAAGACAGGGTGTCATATTCTCGGGTGGACAACCACTCTTGGCCCTATCTCTTCCTGAGCAACTTAGTGTGATTCAAAATACCCTGTGTATGGGTGCTGTCTCTCTATCCTTTCCAAGAGAGGACATGAATGGATATATATACCACTATCTAATATCAAATATCCTTAGTGACCTGTTTTTTCTTTCTAAGCTACATTGGGATGGTGGTAGTGGTGGGAAACAGTAATGACCTTGTTTCCAGGTGGTACATCATTATCTCGGGCTTCACACCCTAGTCTAATCAATCTAGGATAGGTAGCTGGCTTGTTTTGTCTTGAGACCCATGTCTCAAATCACAGTTACTCATCAGAAAGAACCAGACTTATGGGGCTGCTATCCTCAGGAGGAACCAGTGGACATGGCAGGCACTGATAGCTTCATGACCCTCTGAAATTCTTAGTTTTTCCCTCTCCCTAGCCCTGCCTTTTCTTGGCTTCATTTAACTTTGTTGCTCTGTGTTGAGCTCCATCCAGCTTTGGGCTTATTCCCTGAACCAGAGCCTTTAGCACCCAAATTCCATAGTTGGCCCTCACTTTCATACATTCAAATTAAAGACAACACCTGTCTCATCACCTCTCCTCTGCTCTTGGTGAACCCAGAGGAAGGCCGGCCATTCAGGCCCTGCAGGGAGCATCATCATCTGTATATCCCAGACTCTGCAAACAGACAAGGTTCCATATGCATTACCCATCTTAGCCATAGCCCACTCCTGCTCCTCCTGCATTCTCTTTGCCAATGAACGGCTCCTCCAGCCCTTGCGATACAAAAGCCAGACGCTTGAGAATCATACTTAGATTCTCAACCCCTAACAAAATATCATGAAGATCTATGATTCTACCTCCTTAATCCTTTTTTAAAAAATTATTATATTGAAGTATAGTTGATTTGCAATGTTGTGTTAATTTCTACCCTACAGCAAAGGGATTCAGTTATAAATATATACGCATTCTTTTTCATATTCTTTTCCATTATGGTTTATCACAGGATATTGAATATAGTTCACCTCTAGTTCCAGCCATTGGTATTTATCATTGGTAATATCACAAAGAATCTTCACTGGCTTCCTTGATTCTGGTCTTTCCAGGTCACTGACTGACTTACAATCCCTTCCTTGCTTCTCATTATCCTCAGGGTAAAACCCAACCCCCTTAGAATGGTCTGCAGTGTGCTCTAGGATTTAGTTCTGCACCCCTATAGCTTGTAGCATCTCTCTTTATACATTATCCTCCTGCCAAAAAGAACCCGAGCACAGGTTCCAAACACACTCTACTCTTCTTTCTCTAGATCTTATTATCTAGATCCCTTCTCTAGATCCCTTGGCCTATTTATGTGTTTATTTAAAATTTTTAAATAGTATGTACTATGTGCCAAGTATTTCACAAATATTAACTCATTTAATCCTGACTACAATTTAAAGTTATTTATTTCTGAAAAAATTGGGGCACAGAGGAAAGAGATTATTCTTGCAGTCATTCAAGGTTCAGTGCCCAGTCTGCTATATTCTCATATCATTGTGTCTGTATCTATCACTCAGAATGTTATCTTGTTGAATCATAATTATCATTTCATTTATCTGCCTCCCCTCCTGCCCCATCACACACATATGCCCATTAGATTCTGAGTCACTTGAAGGCAGGGATCTTGTTTTATCAAAGTTTTTTACCCAGGTAGGTACCCTAGGTGCCCTCCACAGCAAGCCCTCAATCAATGTACCAGACCCTCTCCTAACCTATCTAAGTTTTTGGATTCAATACAAAAACCATATGATTATTCTTATTTCACATTGGAATCACTGTGATGTGACTCCAATGTGATCAATCTAACCTTTAACTTTAGAAGAAGTTAATTTTATTTCAAACCCATCAGGATTCTAGAAGATTTGATATTTAACATACTAGGGCATTTGACTCAACCAAATTAATAATCTAATATGTGAACTTTAATTATTAAAAGTGATATTTTATACTTACTCTATAAGTTTTGAATTTATCTTTTACTTTATAATTAACAATTTAACTTGGTAGTTTTTAGGGTGCACATCAAATATGAAAGCTTTAAACAAAAGAAAAAATTAAGGGATTTTAACTCATCTAAACTCACAAGAACCAAAATGATCACTTCTCATACTTGAATTTATTTAGGAAAATATATATTAAAACATGGCTCTCAAGTCTAACTGCCTGAGTTTACATTGGATGTGATATATATATAGATGCTCTTTCTTGCTTTCCTTCAAAGGTTGTTTGAGTTCATACCTTTATTGGAAGCCCTGTGGGGGCACATACTACCTTTGAGCCTCATAAATATGTAGTAGAGATACAACACATGTACAAATGCTTCTAAAAGTAATTAACATGTGTAAATAAGTTTAGGGTTTTCATAGGGTATGACATCTGTTACCTTACCTGAATCTCTAAGACCTAGAAAAGTCAAGCAGAGGAGGAAGGAGTTAGATGAGGCAAGCTGAGACTCAACGTTCAACAGAACTTACCCAAGTCCCCATACCTGGAGAGTGGCAGACCTTTGCACTTTTCACTGCCGTTTTAGTGCTTTCACACTCTCCATTCTGTAACAAAGCAACTTGCTGTAAAAGTAGACAGACATTCAGATGTCCCTTCCCCAATGTCCTTAAAATCAGATTTGACTGGAAATAAAGTAATCATAATTAACAGAGGGAAATCTATAGTGTATCTTGGTATTCTATGGCCACCTTTTATAAAATTTGTCCCTAGTTATAGATGTCCACATCTAAAGGAATGTTCTCCATTCACTATATCACAGGGTAATATCACAGAGGCAGTTCAGGGTCACACTGTCACATTCAAACTGAGGGCTCTCAATCATACACCCCGCTACTGCTTCACCCCACCACCTCCTGCCCCCCACACCCCTGATTCATGGCAGTTCTGTCATTACACAAATGGTGATATATCCATTCAATAGAATACTACTCAGCAATAAAAGAGAACGAACTACAGAAACACACACCAATACAGGTTATGTATTAGCAAATGTATTATACTAAAAAAGTAAAACAGGCCAGACTCAAAAGTCTACATGATTCTAGTCATACAGAATGTCATCATTCTGGAAAATATAAAACTAAATGGACAGAAACAAATCAATGGTTGCCAGAGACTAGAGGTGAGGACAGAGGTGGGCTATAAAAGGATATAAGGGAAATTTAGGGGGTGATGAAACTGTTCTATGTCTTGACTATACGTGGTTACATGACACTGTATTTGCCCAAAACTAAACCTTTAAAAGGGTAAATTTTACTTTATGTATCTCAAGAAAAAAAAAAATCCAAATCCTCATATTTGGCATGGGTTGAAAGGTCTCCGTGTTGAGTTTAGGAGTCTGACCTCAAAGACCCTCTACTGTTTCCCTCAGGGCTTTCATACTGTAGTCATCCCCATTCTGAACTCAGAGGAAAGCTACTTCCTTTTTAAGGTAGAGTCTCTGTAGAGAACCCTGGAGTAGAGTTGATTTGAAGCTGGCATGTCTCAAACCACTATTCTAGACTCCAGGGCAGTGGTTTTTATACTTTGTTGTAAATTAGAATAGAAACACCTGGGGAAACTTGTTAAAATACTCCAGATTCCAGATATTCTGATTATGTAGGTCTGAAGTAAGGCTTAGGAATCTCTGTTTTTTAAAAAATGTGATGCAGGAGATTTTATCACGCTTAAACAAATGTTGCCAAAGAAATACAGAAGGAAAATAAGCTAGATCTCATTTATGAACCAAGGTATACAATCATTTGAAGTCTGTGGCTCCACACCAGGGTCTTCCCACCTTCATGGGGCAGAGGCTACCCTCCTCTACCTCTCAGGAGAGCTCATCCTAAGAGGTCCAGGAAGAGGCAGGGTCTTCCACACTGCCAGTCTAAGCCCCTTGCTCTGGATTCCTCATTCCTGTCTGGGGGCTTGCTTTTACCTTTTTATCGAAGATCATACTTTGCTCCTGTGCAAGGGACTGTGGTCTCACTGTGGCCCCCAAAGCCAACCATATCAGAATACAGTAGGTCTAACATGCATACTAGCAGGACACGTTCAGAGTCAGAGGTCATTGTGTTCTAGGGAGGAAAAAAATCCAGGGCGGAAATAAGTCTGAAAAACCCTTAGTCATATAGTTGAAAGAGCACAGCCTTTGGAATGAGAACATTGGCTTGTATCTTGACTCTGCCTCTGGCTAGCCATGTGACTTTGGGAAAGTAACTTAAACTTGAACCTCCATTTTTTAGTAAAGGAGATCATAAAAACCACCTTCTAAGAAATATAGATAAGTTTCAGGAAGGACATGAGGTTATTCTTTTTTTTTTCTTTTCTTCATTTGTTTTTATTGAGGCATAACTCACATATTGTAAAGCACACAGATCTTAGGGGCACAACTCAATGACTTTTCACACAGTAAACAGCCATGGAACCACCACCAGATAAAGACAGAGAACATTTCTGGTATCCCAGAAGGCTCCCTTCTGTTCCCGTCCAGTCAGTAACCCCTAAAGGGTAACCATTCTTCTGACTTCTTTAACCAGAGATTAGATTTCCAACACATGGTTTTTTGATAGATATCAGTGTTATTTTTATGACACAGGTTGAGGCAAATGTCAGTAAATCATGAGCAGATGCTTCTTAAACAATGACCCCATTCCAAAAAGATTTCTGGAATCAGTGACACATTAGAGGCTGCACATCTTGGGATATCTTAGCAGTGGGAGGACGGGTAGTAATTCTGGGTCCATGAAGGGGAAAAAGTGTTCACTCTGCTATGAATTCATGTGGAAGTGAACCCAGCCTTGGTGAAATATATCTGACACTTGAAAGGTGAAAGTGTGGAGGTTCATAGAGGTCACTGAAGAAAGCAGACAGACAGATGCAAAGTTTGCAGAAGAATATAAGATGATTTATGCAACGTGGCATATAAAATTGTGAAGTACATTTACCTGTGTGCACTAAGCCTCCACACACACAGCCTTCATCTTCATTCTCACTGTTACCTCCAAAACCAGTTTCTAAACCATTCTTCTCTTCTACAATCCCCCAATCACTGCCTTTGCATTGGCCTATTGTAGCAGCTTCCTAAATAGTCCTATCTTAAACCAACCCACCCTGTCTCTAGGATGACTGTTCTCAAAACACATTGAATCTTGGCTTCCCCTTCTTGAGAACCAGTGGCTACATTTACTTCGAAGTTAAATGTCAATCTGAATATTATGTACAAGCTCCTTCCCTAACTCTCCCTCCCATCACATAGTCTTAAATCCAAACACTCTTTTCCATTCACTCTAGGCAAATTCTGCACCACTGCTTCCTGCACTCTGGAGCTTCCCTGGCTTTTCCCTGGCATGCCCTTTCTGTCTTCTAATACAACTCTAATCCTATATCAAGTCCATGACAACTGTCACTCTTCTGTTGAGCCTTCTTCCACTCAACTCCACTTTGACCAGACAGAATCCACACCTCCCTCCACCGTATATCTCAAGGCCTTATTTATGTAAGTCATGGAGCCTTTGTCATGCTCTACGACGTTTAGCTGGCTGTATACCTGACCATCACTGCATAAGCCGGCTCAGAGCTGTGAGGCATTTGGCAAGTGCAGGAAAGGGAAGGAAGCCAGGAGCAATCTGCACTAGGTTAAAGGGATGAGCTGCCCATGGACGCTGCCTTCCTAATGGGATCCACCTACCCAAATCTCAGGTTCCCAGGGTGGGTGGCAAGGGTCATGAATTTGGTCTTAATGAGGTATGGCATCATTCTCTGAGGGGTTTTAACTGGAGGGTGGGACACAACAGCCAGGAACTCGAGGTAGAGACGTGTAGTAGGCAGAATTCTAAGCTCTCCCCCATGGTTTCCTGACCCCTGATGTACATGTGCAACACAATCCCCTGTACTGTGAATATGATGACTTTTATTCTCACTATCAGGTTGTGTTAAATGGCACCGTTGGCCTTAACATAAGGAGATTACCCACGTGAAACAGAGCCACAAAGAATTATATCATTGTGAGTGAGAAATCTCTTTTGTTAGCCACTGAGATTCTGGGGTTATTCATTACAGCATCATAGCCTACCAAGGGCTGTGTGACATACCAGTGAAATCTTTATCAGGCAATTTTACCTACCCTTGAACAATGGTACTTGCTTCTTGATATAGTGTATTTATATTGTATCTTTAATATATTAGTCATGGGAGAGCAACTGTAGTTGGAGACCATAGCCCTTGATTATTTTCAGCAAAATCCTTTCTTAAATTTTGTTTTTTTAATAAATAAAGACATGTAGCATCTAAAAATTTTTTTCACAAAAGTATGTGTTTATTATTATAAAATTTAGAAAATACAGAATTAGAGAAAAAAAGAAAGTAACAATCCCCCATGATCCCACAGCCACTATTGACATTGGTGATAATCCTTTCAGCCTTTCTTCTTCTGTCATATACATACGTAGTTCTCTCTCTGTCTCTCTTTGTACATATGTGTGTGTGTATATCTTGAGATATATATATATATATATATATACTTACATACATATCTATAAATTTTTTTAATAAAATAAAATAAGGAGATTACCTGGATAGGCCTGACCTAGTCACATGAGCCCTTGGAAAGCGCAGAGATTTCTCTGGCTGGGTGTGGAAGGAAGGGATGTCAGAGAGATGGGAACCATGAGAGGATTTGATATGAAGAGGTTCCCCACTGCGAACTAAAGGGGCTCTGATGGCAAGGACGTGAGAGTGGCCTCTAGGGGCTGAGGGTGGTCTTCTGCTGACAGCTAGTAAGACAGTGGGGACCTCACTCCTACAACTGCCAGGAGACAAAGTCTTACAACCACCTGTGTGAGTCTGGAAGCAGATCTTTCCTTAGTAGGGCCTCTAGATGAGGAAGCAGCTGGCTGACACCTTGATTTCAGCTGTGAGACCTGAGCAGAGGATCCAGCGAACATGTGCTGAACCCTTAACTCATGGAAACTGGGAGATAACAAATTTATATTGTTTGAAGCCCCTACATCTGTGGTAACTTGTTGTGCAATAGAAACAAAGGAAGGATGATATGTACAATCCAGTATGGTGGGAATTTCACCAGTCTGCATGATTTACTTAGATTCATATAACCCTGAGCTAGAAAGCTGTGAGGAGGAAGAGGGTCTGGCCCAAGTCATGTGGGATGGGGGCTCTGGCCAGGCCTCTAGCTTCATGGGAGATACTTGGAGTGAATTCAGGAAATGAAAGCTGAATGCAAGTTGAAGAAATAAGGATCAGTGGGATGGTTTACCCTGTTGGGTGTGAGATGCTGTGGATCACTCTAGACACCAGAAATCAGGTTAGGGCAGCCAGACTAATGCCAGAACCCATCTGCTAGAGACACCAAAGTCTTCTTTTCCTACCCGTCCAGAGCTACTCTTGGCTGAGTCAGCTGTGTAAATGTCCTCAGGACTAAACAGTGGAGAGGGCTGAGAAAGGCAGAGACTGACAATCTCTGCCCCCCAACTAGAGTGTAACTTGATAATTCTGCTCTGGAGGACTTCGTTTTATTCATCTTGGTAGCCTTAGCATCAATAGCAAAATGTGGAATAAGTAGGTTCACACTATTTGTCAAGTAGGAATTGTAGAAATGCCGCATGTAGAATTGAAAGCCTCTAACTGACCCATTTGGCCCCTTTTATAATTTACAGTGCTTTAATGGAAACACTGTGAGGTCTGTAGCCTGACAGATGTGAATGCAAGTCCTGGTCACCATCATTAACCTTGCTGAACTGTAATCTCCAGAGTCCCTGCTGCAGACTGAGCTTTTGAGGTGGCCAGCGCCAAGCAGAAAAAAATAGGCTGTTCATTTGTGGTTCCTCCAACAGAACTCCCGACGAGCTTTCAAACTGGCAAGGTGCTGGGTCTGAGTTAATCCAAGAAATGTTGTAATTGAAACAAATATCTGAGTTTTGTTGTTTTCTCTTACATTTAGATGGTATTTACATTCTCATTTTTTAAAAGTGAGGATATAACCACGTGAAATGAGGGGCTTTAGGACATCAGCCATGGGCATAGAGAGAACACGGTCCCTTACGACTGGCCTAGTCTCCATCAAGCTCTTTGCTAGTTGCTTTACCCCTACTGGGTTTGTGAACTTAGATAAATTAGGGAGTGTCTACAACTCAGTTTCCTCAACCATAGAGTGGGGTGTTATGCAAATTGTATATTATGCAAATTAAGTTTGTTACTATTTGTAAAGCATCCTGGTGCTATATAAGTTCTATATATATATATATATATATATATATATATATCATTACTTTCACTACAATCCATGGAGTTAAACAATACGATGCCCATTTTGTAAGTGAAGAAATTGGAGCTAAGAGAGGAGAGGGGAGATTTCTATTAAAACAAAAGTAAGCAACCCAAGGTAGCATGCATATATTTATTTTTTTTAAAAAAGCCTTGATTAATATCAAATCATCACACATTAGCTCAACTCCTAATTGAATACAAGGCACTGTACAAATTTAATCACACCTGGTTTCCCTAATTGTAATGTTGGAAAATGGTGCAAACACATTCATTGTTGGGCTTTATTTTCAGACCTTTGTTGTTCAATAGAAATCCAGATTTGGAAGAATATTCCTGAAAGCAATGTCAGTTTCTTCCTGGAACCTTAAGCTGATCACCTGCGGGAGGAAGTGACAATGGTTCACAGGTAGCCAGTTGTCTTGCACAAGTCCAAAATCAGGAAACAACAGCTCAAAACCCTAAAATTTTTATTCCACACAGCTTATTAGTATTTCATTTCATGTAGACATCAGTCACGATATTGTGAACTATGTAAAATATCAGCCTTCTCACAAATATTATATAGGAAAATGTAGGCTTATATTTATCTCTTTTAAAACTAACTTAAAAAGGTTATGCACATCTGTCATCAAGCCGCATGAATAAGCCTGATTTTATTTCTGTGTTTCAGACAAAACTCTCAGACATATTAACAGATGGTGCCAGGTACATGAAAGTAATAGCAGTCCCTTAGATCTCTTCACATTTTTATCATTGATTATGTACTTTATCATACATTATCTCCTTGAGCCTAACAGCAACTCTGAAATGTAGATAATAGTTGTCCCAATTTATAGATGAGAAAACAGAGAGATCATGTTATTTTCCCAAGGCCACACAGCAGTTAAGGGGCAGAGTTAATCCTGAGGCCCATGGCTGCCAATTTCACTACACCCAGGCAGTTAACACATACTCATTTGTTCATTCACTTATTCTTCAATTCAAACATAATTTGTTCTAACAATACCAACAGAAACAACAATAGTTAATCTCTATGTGCCAGGCACCATGCTAAGTACTTTCTCTGCATTATGCCATTTAATCCAAGCAACCCCTTTTTAAGTTAGGTAGTATTGTATTCCTCATATTAAAGTAACTAAAGTTCAGAGAAGTTAAATGTTTGACTCAAGATCAGACAGCTAGTAAGTGGAAGAGCCAGGATTGAAATCAAGATTTTTTTTCTTCAGTGCTTGCTCCTCACCTAAGCCCTTTATATATTCACTCATTCATGCTTTCACTCATTCATTCAACAACAGTAGTGTCTCTAAGGGCCATATGTTGTGCAAGGAGCTGGGGAGACAGCAGTGATAAAATGCTTGTTTTGGGGGAGCCTACAGACTTGCATGGATTGAACTAAGAAACAAGGGGATATTGGGTTGTATTGGATTACATTGGATGGACTTGGATTTAATTTGGTCTGAAGTGAACTGAACTGAGGTCATGTGTATTTCTCATTCAGAACTGATGGGTTAGAAACAATAAAGCTCTTTTGCTCTGGAAATAGTCACCATCAGGAAGTGAGTAACCCACTATTTCAGGATTCCTGTGAAAACAAAATGAGACTCCTCTGTAAAGGGCAGCAGAGGTGGTTTGGGTGGGTGTAAGGAGAGCATCTGACCCTGTGGTTTGACCTGCAAAATTGGGGCATTCATTGTGCAAATAGCACCAACTACTGTACTAACATTAGGACTTTAAGAAGAATATGTCATGGTTGCTGCTTTCAAAGAGCTTACAGCCTAGAGATGGTGATGTGAAGAGGGAAGTTCAAAAGGGTGTCAGGGCTTCAAGATTTTGCTCTACTTGATCCTATCTGGGCTGAATGCACGCTAAAGGTCAGAGAGTAAGGCAAGAAAAGCTGGCATTCTGGCATTTATATTTTTAAGAAAATTATGCAAGAAGGAATCAATGTTCCAGCTCTGCTATATTTCATAACAAGTTATACTGTTCTGATGTCCCAGAAACAGTAAGGGCTTTATAGAAAAGCATCATACCATTTCTGGTCTCTCAACTTAATAGTTATGTGACTTTGTGCCAATTAGTTACTCAGAGCTCAGGTGTCCTCATCTGCAAACTGGGGCCAATAATATCTATTTTAAAGAGCTTTGGTGAGAATTAATAATGATTATGTGTGCAAGTGTGCTAGCACATCGCCTTGATGCAAAGGAACAACTCACCAATATTAAATATCACCTCCATTCTTATTCTGCAATAAAAAATTGGCCACCAGGACCCAGAAGATGATCTATTTGGCATTTCCTAAACTATACGCTATAAAGCAGGAGTCTGGGAACAAATATGTTTGAGAATTACTGTATACTATGCTCAGTGGGTTTCAACATATAACAGTTCTCAGATGCCCTGTATTACAGAAACTTCTTCTAACTTGTTTTCTGTGAGGTTTCCATATGTTTTGATCACTGAACTCTTTCGTCACTGAATATTTATTTGCATCTCTGTGTCCCATCACCCTATTGCTTTTTGTTTCACTTATTTGTTTGTTTCATTGATAAGTGAATAAATTCCTTGGAACTGTTTGGGGAAAATAGTGCCACAGCCCTCACCCCAAATTTTAATATGTTGCAATGTAGAGACAAGATTTTAACACAACTCTTTTTTTTTCCGTCAGAAAATGAATACCTTTTTGGAATAACTGCTTCTTTTACTGAGTTCTTGAATTTCAGAGCAGATAGCTTTTCTGTCTTACTCACCTAATTGACTGGACATAGCAAATTCTCAAAGAGCTGAGTTATGTCCCTTAATTCTAAACTATTATCATTTTTGTTGATTGTTGTTATTGTGATTGTTCGCTCAAAGGTCCTTTTCCTGAAATGAGATTCAGAGACCTAAGTGCTCTCCAGGATTCAACCCCTTACAAGATCTAACCATCATCAGAGAGTTTCTTAAGGGGACAGGACTACCATCTCAGTGCAGAAATTGGGGCAGGGCCCCCTTCCTTTGCATTTCAATACCTTTGTAGCATAGCCCTTGAACTTTAACTTAACCCATAATCTCCTGGGCCATTCTTAAGACCCTTGAGAAACAGGTAGCCTGGAGGCAGCAGAAGTACAACCTTGGAACTCCTATAGTTCTCATCCTGATACCATGATGGATTGGCTATATTGTCATGAATAAGTCATGTTCCTACTTTAAAACTTGATTTTTCCTAATTTCTGAAGTGGGTGTGCTAACATCTGCCCTTCCTACTTCACAGGGTTGTTTTTAGGATGCAATAACAAGTTAGAGCACTGGAAACTACAGAATTCTCTAGAAAACCTAGGAGAGAGTAAAGACATGCCCTAGATGAAGAACATGGAGTCAATCAGGGTGTCAGTCTTGGCCAAGCTCTCTCAGCTGCAAGAGCCTTTTCTTCCAGCTTCCTGTTGGCTGGTCCACAGTATAACTTCTGCAGCTCTAGACCATCTAGCCAGCCTGCACAAAGCCATTCCCAATTTCCCTCACTTCCTCAACTTCCAAATCCAGGTCATCACAAAATCCCATGAATGAAGCCTCCTCCCCTCCCCTCTAACCACACTGGCCATTCCTGACTTAGTTCAACTCTCCATTTCTCTCTCCTGACCCTTTTGGTGCATGAGCTTCCAACCATTCCTTGGAGCTGGGCAGCCTCTAGCACATTCTCCACACTGTAGTGGGCAGAGCATAACTGACTATGCTCTGCTCCCTAATCATGCTTTATCACACAGCATACTGCAGGAAAGCAGGACATACTGTAAAGGATAACTGAAGAGAACTTGGTAAATGGGCAATGTATAGAAGTATGGCTAGAGAACTTGGAAAAGTTGCAGCTCTGGGAAAGTGGCTGCCTGCCAGAAGCTCTGGACATTGTGTTACAGAATTAAATCCTATGGACACTGCTTGGGCCCTAGCCCAGCCAAGGCTCTCTGCCTCTCTGGGAGAGGGTTCTTTTTTGTTAGGTTTCAAGCAGCTAAATAATGAAACCGAAACTGAGACTGACGCAGCACAAGCTTTGTTTGGTGACCAAAGAATGGAAAAGTGGGAACTAAGTTCACAGATCAACTTCTCACCCACCTGATGAGAGGGATTTAATTTTAAAGAGTAAAGACAAAGGGGGGAGGAGTGAGGCTAATAACGGGGAGCCATATGCATTAGTCTACCGGGGAGGGGGCAGGGCTTTTTCCAATGCAAGCGGGTGCCACCCCCTTTTTATCCTTTTTTGGTCCTTAGTGTCCAGTCGTGGCTGCCGGTAGGTGTGTCATTTAATACGCTAATGTAGTAAATCAACGTATAATGAGACTCAGGGTCTGTTGGAGGTCAGATTCATCACCATCTTGGTCCCAGCTGGTTCCATCTGGGTTTTTTGTTTGTTGGTTTGTAGCCTCCGTTCTTATCTCTGGACCCTTTAACTTAAAGATTGATGTTCCCTCCTTCTAAAGGTGGGGAGTTGGCAGGTTTTGAGCAAAGACCTGGAGCAGCTCTGGCAACATCAGGGAGAGAAGCACAGCCATTGCCGCATCCTGCCCAGCAGGAGGAAACAGAGAAAATAAATCCTGACTCTATCTTCTCACCCTTTGTTCTCATGCTGGTGCCCCACCATCGGCCAAACACATTTGGACAACAGAAGGCAAGGGAGCCCGAGTGACTAGGTATGTAGAAACCATCTTCCCAGAGCACAGAGCAGGGCAGAGAAGGGCAGATCTTTACTCTGGGGAGCACATGAACACTATCCAGCGCGTGCACCATATCCTTTTGTGCATCTGTGACCTCGCTCAGGCAACCCCTGCTGCCTTTCATACCTTCCCCTATAGAACAAGAGAACCTATAGTTCTCTCTCTAGGTCCAGATCCTAATACTGCATACCCCCAATTCCTGTTCAAATAACACTTCCACTGTGAAGTTTTCACTACCCTCAATTAGAGTTAATTATTCCCTCTGTTGTGTCTGAGTTGAAATCCTAGCTCTGCACTTAAAAGCTATGTGACCTGAACCAGTTACTTAACAACATGATGCCTCAGTTTCCCCAGCTGTGAAATGAGGTAATTATTGACATTTTTTACGGGGTGTTTTGATGACTACATGGTATATGTTTCATCCCTATCAAACACTTGGAATGATATCTGCCACATAGGAAGCATTCCAGAGATGAAAGTTATCATCACCCCATCATCATGCCTGCACTTATCCCGGCCTACCTGGTAGCATGATTAGCCCTGTACCGTTTGTTCCTCAGCCACATAAGGGCAGATGCTTCTCTTACTTTAGATACTTGACATTGAGCTCATTGCTTTGGACATGGAGGTGGTTAGTACATGTTTGTGGAGTTTAATTGACCTGAAGATGAGGGAAGCAAGGCAGACTAGGTGGGTGAAGTACATGCTGTTTTCTTCCAGTCCTTTGAAAACTCTAATCTCAGGATTTTGACCCGCCAGCGATTGACTACTGTTCATTTACAGAAACTGTGCTTGTTACAGCCAGGAGTTATCAAAGAGCCTTAACAGGCATCTCTTAACCTGTGAGCACTTAAACAAAGACCCTGATTGAGAACCCGAATGTTCACAGTTATTGGCATATGGAGAATCAATACAAATCTTTATTCCATCATCATTTTCCTGTCCACATTACTGATCCCTGATCCCAACTACTTGACCCCTGATCTCCATGGATTTCAAGAATAATAGAAATTAGGTGTATCGGTCTGTTCTTAACACACTCTTTGTTTAGCTGTAGACAAAAGTCTAGCTTGAGGGGGAACAGGAGAGTATGTCCTCCTCCAAACACATTCACTGTTCAACAAGAATATTTCAGGCAAGATATTGATCTGGTGGTTGTTACTACTGGCATAAAGAAGTTAAAGGAAACAGTAACTCAAACTCTGGAGACAATGGGTGAAGCCTTTTGTGTCTGCTCTCTTCCCCTCTAACATTTGGAATACTCCAACCCCACCTGATCCCACTCCCAAATTTAATTGCCATGATAGAAGACTAAGCTATGCCACTGGCTATAAAGAGACAAGAACTAATATTTATTGAGCACATACTATACACAAGACCTTGTGTCAAAAACTTCATGTCACAATTTAACAATTCTGTTTACAAAATCTTGTGATGTTGGTAATATAATACATTTTTATACATTAGAGATTTGTTATGAATGGTACGTTTGGAGAGCATAGGGGGGTCTCAGGACCATGATGGAGCTAAGGATTCCATGGTGATCAGTATAAACACTGCTTCTGGCCTCATGAATCTTATGATTAAGTGGTTCTGCTATAGTTTTGTTCTTACAAAAATTCCCATTATTTCAAAATTATGTTAACTAAAAACAGTGATTTTGATATGGAAAAGAAGGTTACCAATTAGAAAGCTTTAGATTTATAATAACAAAGTTAATTTTCCTGCAGAACATAACAACATTACTTTATAGATATAAATTATTTATTACTGATAGGGGAAAAATGATCTCTGAGGGGATAAAAATCAAGCTTCCTCCTTTGGGAACTAATCACAAGTGTGCAAGGCACTTCCGCTAAGTAAGTGGCTGAATGTTTCTGAAATATAGAAGATAAAAGAAAGTTAAGATGTATAACACTATGAAATAGACTTGCATCAGTCATGTTGTGCCTCAAATGAGGAGTTTCTCATTTACGTCTTAGTCAAGCCAAGCAGGAGCTGTAAAACACTATTTGAAGATGTTAATCTTTGAGGGAAATGGAAACAAGGTAGCAGAGAGTACTTTGAATCATCCAAAGAAACCAGCAGCACCAGGAGCAAGTGCCGCCTGTGGGGCGTGCCAAGGGGAGCTTGCAAAGCAGGCACTGTTAACAAGGTGAATGGGGATCACCTGTGGAAGTTGTTAGCTATGTAAGAGTTCAGGGTCCGGCTTGGCCCACAGAGAATCTACTTCCGGCTTGGCCCACAGAGAATCTACTTCCGGAGCTCCGTGGTAGGTCGATGAGTCTGAACTTTTAAAAGCAACCTATGGGGCTTCCCTGGTGGCGCAGTGGTTGACAGTCCGCCTGTCGATGCACGGGACACGGGTTCGTGCGCCGGTCCGGGAGGATCCCACATGCCGCGGAGCGGCTGGGCCCGTGAGCCATGGCGGCTGAGCCTGCGCGTCCGGAGCCTGTGCCCCGCAACGGGAGAGACCACAACAGTGAGAGCCCCGCAAAAAAAAAAAAAAAAAGCAACCTATGTGATTCTGAAAACAAGTGGTCCCAAGGCCAATTTTAAGAACTATTAATGGAGCAAATAAAGAATGCTGATGGCAAAATTTTGAGGAAATAACAGCTTTAGTGAGATGGAAAAGAAAAGGAGATAGGAAAGGAAATAAGGATACCATGAATAAGAGGAAGGACAAGAGGCAAAGCGTACAATTTTAAGGAGAGTCTCGGCAAATGCTGCAGAGTATCAGTGAAATGAGGGCAGAGAGGAAGCAGAACAACACTTGAAATCATCTGTAGAAGGTGAGTAAACCAGTTGGAATTGCCTTTAACATTCAATTTTATTTCTTTCCTAAATATTTCTGAACTTGAACTGATTGTCTTGTTTGGAAACCTAAGTTGGAGGAGTCACAAACCAATAAGCGTTTGATTTGGGTTTTTTTTTTTTCCCCTCCAAAATTTCTAAATGAAAACTTTAAAACACACACCGTTGATGAAAAAAATATTACAGTGAATACTCTTATACCCACTACCTAGATTCTACTGTTAATATTTTAGTTACTCGCTTTATTACATTCCACATATCTTCTAGGCCGCTACCTGTTATCCCATCTGACTTTCAATGCATTTCACAAAGATATGAGCCCATTTCTTCCCAAAGACTTCAGGATACAAATAGAATTCACTATTTGTTTAGTTTTTAACGTAAAATTTACAAGCAATGAAATGTACAGCTATTAAGTATACATTCACTGAGTATTGACAAGTGTATACACCTGGGTAACCCATATTCCTTATCAAGATACCATCACCCCACACTCTCAGCGTCAAACAAGTCTAAATTTTACACCACTTATTTGCTTTTTCTGTTTGATAATTTCATATAGATGGAATAATGTAGTATGTTCCCTTTTATGTGAGGTTTCATACACTCAGAAAAATGTTTTTGAGATTCATTCATGTTGATGAATGTGTTAATAATTTTATTTGTGAGTAGTATTCAATTAAATGAATATGTCAGAGTTTGTTTCTCCATTCTCCTATTGAAGGTTACCAGGGCTGTTGCCAACATTAAGCTATAAGTAATAAAGCTGCTATAAACATTATTGTACAAGTCCTTTGCAAATATATGCTTTTATTTGTCCTGGGTAAATACCTAAGAGTAGAGGTTTTTTATATCTTGGTCACTATTCTTCATCAAATGTATGTTTTGCAAGTAATTTTCCTTGTCTGTGGCTTGCTATTCATTTTCTTTATGGTATTTTTTTGATGAACAAGTTTTAGATGGTAGTGAAGTCTAATTTAACATTTTTTACAGTTATTGCTTCCAGTGATCTAAGAAGAACTTGCCTACCCCCAAGTCATAAAAATATTGTGTGTTTTCCACCAAAAGCTTTATAGTTTTACCTCTTAGTCTATGACTCTTCTTGAATTAATTTCCATGTATGGTGTTAGGTAGGGTTTAATTTAATGTCCCACCTCAAAACACTGTGATTCCAACATCATTTGTTAAAAAGAGTTTCCTTTTCCATTAGATAGCTTTGATACTTTTTTTTCCAAAAAATCAATTACCATAGGAGGGTAGCTCTATTTCTGGATTCTCTATTCTGTTTGTGAGAGCCATCCAACTGTATGCCAGTACCACCCTGTCCAGATTATTAGTAGCTTTATACTAAGTTTTGAAGTTGGGTAGTGTAAGTCTTCCAATTTTGTTCATCTTTTTCAAGGTTGATTTGGATATGCTAGGTATTTTTCATTTCAATATAAATTTAAAAATTAGTTTATCAACCTATAACTTCCCCTAAAAAAAGCCTCCTGGAATTTTGAGCGAATTGAGAGCCTAACAGAATTGAGCTTTCCAATTCATGAATATTTAATTGTGATAGTGTGATTTATAATAAAAAATATATATTTGGTTTTTAAACAACTCCCAACAACCCCCTCCCCCCATTTCTGGCACAGAGCTTCTAAAACTCTTGGAATTTAATGTGGAGAGCTACATAGGTGTCTCTTGTTACATTAATAAAAAAACTTTTGGAAAACACCTGAAGATGGGGGCTGGTTGCCAGGAAAAACGACCAGGTGATTAGTGGGTGGAAACTGAGTTCCAGGCCCACACCTCGAGGGAGGGGAGAGGGGCTGGAGATTGAGTTCAATTGTTAATGAACAGTGATTTAATCCATTGTGTCTATGGAATAAAACCTTTATAAAAACTCAAAAGGATGGGGTTCTAAGAGCTTCTGGGCTGCTGGGCATGTGGAGATTTATGCTGGTTTGCCCAGAGAGAACTTGGATGTTCCATACCCTTCCCCATGCCTTGCCCTATGCCTCTCTCCTATATGGCTCTTCCTGAGTTAGATCCTTTTATAATAAATCAGTAATCTGTAAGTAAAATGTTTCTCTGAGTTCTCTGAGCCACTCTAGCAAATTAATCAAACCCAAGGAGGAGGTCATTGGAGCCTCTGATCTATAGTCAGTTGGTCAGAAGCCAAGGTGACAACCTGGATTTGTGATTGGCATTTGAATTGGTGGGGTGCTCTGTTGTAGGACTGAACTCTTAACCTGTGGGATCTGACCTATCTTCAGGTAGATGGTGTCAGAATTAACTTGAATTGTGGAACACCCAGCTGATGTTGAATTGCCTGTTGGCATGGGAACCTGCACACATACATTAGAATTGGGTGCAGAAACTTATGTATAGCTCTCCATTTATTTATATCTTCAGTTTCTTCCCACAATATTTCATAGCTGTCAGTACAGGATTCTTGCATATTCTTTTTTTAAATTCCTAAGTAATTTTAATGCTGTTATACATAGATTTGTTTTAATTTTCCAATTGCTTGATATTAGAATATAAAAACTAGAATTGATTTTTGGATATTAATCTTGTATCCTGCAATCTTGCTAATTAAGTTTACTCATTAGTTCTGGTAGTTATTTCGTGAATTTTTAGGATTTCCCACATAAATAACCAGGTTATCTATAAGTCATGGTTTTACTTCTTCCTTTCTATCATTTTTTGCTTCTTGTTTATTTTTCTCACCTTACTATAATGCCTAGAACATCCAGTAAAATGATGAACAGAAGTGCCAGGAGGGAACAGCTTTTTCATGTTACTGATCCAATGGAAAATTGTTCAATATTTAGCAATTAAGTATGATTTAGATATAAGATTTTTCTAAATGCCTTATATCAAAATGAAGAAGTTCTATTTGAGAATTTCTAACAAAATTGGTGTTGGACTTTGTAAAATGGTCTGTCTGAATCTATTGTAGTGATTATACGGCTTTTTTCATTTATTCTTTTCACATGATGAATCACATTGTTTGGTTTGTAAATGTTAAATAAACCTTGCACTACTGGAATAAGCCCTTTTTGACCATGATGTGTTGTCAACTTCAGGTGTTAAGATTTGATTTGCTAATCATTTTACTAAGGACTTTTGCACTATTTTCATGCTCTATTGTTCTTGTTATGTCTGTCCATGTATGACATTAGGGTTATGCTGATCTCATAAAATACGTTGGGATAGCTTTATTCTTCCTCCATTTTCTGAAATATTTTGTGAGATATTTGTATTATTTCATCCTTAAATATTTGATATAATTCACAATTAGAGCCTGGAGTTTACTTTGTGGAAAGGTTTTTTGATACAAAATCCATTTGTTCAATGGATACAGAGCTATTCAATTTTTTTTTTCATTTTGAGTCAGTTTTGATGTTTTATTTTTCAAGAAGTATTTCCATTTTATCTAAGCTATCTAATTTCCTGGTATAATTTTATTCATAAAATTAACTTATCCTTTAAATGTCATTCCTAATATTGGCAATTTTGTTCTGTCTCTTATTTACATGATCAGTATAATTAGAGGATTATCCATTCTGTAGATTGCCTTCAAAGAACCAACTTTTGGTTTCTATTATTTTTCTGTTTTCTATTACATTTATATTTCTTCTTATATACTCCTTTTTTGGTTCCTTAAGTTGGAAACTTAGGATATCTCTTTTAGATTATTGTTTTTCTTTTTTACTCTAAGCATTTAAACCCATAAATTTCCCTCAAAATGTTGCTTTAGCTGCAATACATGAATTTTTGAAATACTGTGTTTATTATTATTTGGTTCAGTTTTCTAATTTTCCTTATTTCTTCTTTGCTTCTTTGACCTATGTAATTTTTTTTTAAATTCTAAATATTAAAAGTGTGTTGTTTAATTTTCAGATATGATGCTCTAGATGTCTTGTTATTAGTTTCTAGTGAAATTTCACTTTGGTCATAGAACATACTACTTATGGTTTCAACCCTTTTATATTTGAGATTTATTATATAGCCTGGAAAATAGCCCATTTTGGTGAATGTACCGTGGACACTGGAAAAGAATGTGTGTTTTGCTGGTGTGGAATAGAGACTTCTATAAGTATCAATTATTTCAAGGGAATTGATAGTGTTATTCTCATTTCCATATTTTTACCTTTTTTCTAATTATTATATCAATTTGTAAGATACGAGTGTTAAAATCTCCAAATATTGTTGTAGATTTGTTCATTTTTTCCTTTAATTTTGTTTCTCGTATTTTGAAACCATTTTATTAGTTACATAAGGATTTGTAATTGTTATATCTTCCTGGTGAATTAAATATTTTATCATTATGAAGAGGCCAACTTTATGTCTGATAATACTGTTTTGAATCTACTTTATCAGACATTAATATAGTCATCCCAGTATTCTTATGCTCAATGTTTGTGTGATATTTTTCTACTCATTTATTTTTATTCTACTTGTATTATATTTAAAGTGCATCACTTGTAGACAACATATACAGCCTGATAATGTCTGACTTCTAATTGTAATGTCAAGCCTAATATTATTTAAAATGAGTAGTCATATGGCTAGATTTGCTTCTACCATCATATTATTTTCTGTTTGCTCAACTGCTACTTTTCTTGTGTTCTTCTTTCCTTGCTTTCTCTTGGACTTTATAAATATTTTAAAATTTTCACTTATTTTTGTCTTTTTAGATTTGTTTCTTTGCCTTATTTTTAGTGACTATTTAGTGACTGCTCTAGTAATTACAATATACATTCTTAACTTTTTCAGTTACTTAAATATAATTTGTACCATTTCACATAAAATATAAATAACTTGCAATGATGTAATGCACTAATGTAAATATATTTAGCACTCTTCCCATTCCTCATGCTTTAGTTGTCATATGTATTGCAACTATTTATATTATAATCCTCACAAGACAAGGTTATAGTTTTCCCTTTGAGTTGCATGTATTTTAAGGAAATTAAGAGGAAAATAGTATTTTACATTTATTCACTTATATATCATTTATGATGCTCTTTATTCCCTTTCCATCTGATATCATCTGAGTTTCCATCATTTCCCTTCAAACTGAAGAATTTCCTTTAGACTTTCTTGTAGTATAAGTAGGCCAGTATCTGAATATGTCTTCATTTTGTCATCATTCTTGAAGAATATTTTTGCTGGATCTAGAATTCTGGATAAAGAGTTTATTATTTTTAATGATGATATTGTCTTTTTTCTTACTGCTCATGAAAGATGTTTTCCAACTGCTTTCTGAAGTAAGAGGTCATTCAAATTGTTGTTCCCTTGTATGTAACTTCTTTTTTCTGACTTCTTTTAAGGTTTTCCCTTTGATTTATGGGAATAGGACTATGAAGTACAGGCATGGTTGTGTTATACTTATCCTGCTTGGTTTTTGCTGAGCTTTTTGAATTTAAAAATTTATCTTTCACTGAATTCAGAAAATTTTCAGTTAATGTACATTCAAAATTTTTCTGCCTCACTCTCTTGATCTTTTCCCTCTGGATTCAAGTAACATTATGTTAAATGTAGGTCCCTAAGACTTTTTTTTGGCTTATAAACAATAAACATTTGTTTCTCACATTTCAGGAGGCTGAAAGTCCAAGATTAAGGGGTCTGCATGGTCCAGTGAGGGTCTTCTGCTGGGTCCCAGATTTCTTGTATCCTCACATTGCAGAAGGGACAAAGGAGCTCTCTCAGACCTCTTCTATAAGGGCACTAATAATCCTAGTCACCTCCCAAATATCCCACCTACTAATGTTACTGAATGCAAGCTCGTGTGCCCAATGTACAGTGAGGCCAAACAAACCTAAACATCAGAGTTTGCAGCAGAGAAAGGTTTATTGCAAAGCCAAGAAAGGAGAACAGATGGCTCATGCTCACAAACCCCGAACTCCTCACTGGTTTGCAGGGAGAAGTTTTATATGCAAAATTTGTGATGAAGCCTGCAGGGTATATGACTTTGTTCTGATAGGTTGGTGGTGAAGTAACAAAGCATTGGCTCCAGGACTCATGCTCAGCCTGGGTGCAGGCAAGTTCCTGAAGAAGAACTCAAAGATTCTCTGTTAGGTATATTACTTGAGGAGGAACCAGGACCATGCCCTAAGACTTTGCTATTATTTTTCAATAATGTAGTTTTTCTCTTTAAATTAGTTTCCATTGATTAACTTTATTTAATGAACCTCTCCTCTATCATATTCATTTTTATGTTATGCCTGTGCAGGGAATTTTTATTTCAGATATTGTCTTTTATACTTATACAATTTCCACTTGCTTGTTTTGAATACTTTTTTGAAGTATTTACTTACCACAAAGTTCACATTTTAAGAGTATAATTCAGTGATTTGTAGTAAATTTAGAGATTTATGAAACCATCACTACAATCCAGTTTTAGAACATCTCTCTCACCCCAAAGAGATTCCTAGTGCCCATTTAAGCCAATCTCCACTCCCATTCCCAGGTCTAGGCCACTACTACCCATGTTTTACCTCTCTTGCCTTTCCTGGTTATTTCATATGAATGGAATATGTTGTTTGTTTTGCCCAACTTTTTTCACTTAGCATAAAGCATTTGAGGTTTGTTCATGTTGAAACGTGTCTATATTTTTTTTCCTTTTATTGCTGAATAGGATGTCATTGTTTGGGTATGTCAAAATTTGTTTTATCTGTATTTGGATTGACTTTACTTTTCGCCTATTAAAAATAATGTTGTAATGAATAATTTCATCTGGTAATTTCATCTTTCTCTGCCCTACTAGATGCAGAAATTCCTAAGCCAATAAAATTTCAAGTTTTCTTATGTCATTTATCCAAATCAGGTCAAATTTGTATCTTCAGAGAAGTGTGTTTGAGGAATAAAGAATAAATGCTCTGTTTGGCAGCAGATTTACTCTGAATTTAACATTATTTGATGTAAAAGGACTCGTCATCTGTTGGAATCCTGGGTGTTCCACAGATTAGAAGTTCTTATGTTTAGGGCTGATGTTGAAGAATTACTTTAACTATGGTCTGAGAAAAAGTACAGTCCCACACAATTTCCTAAACAGATATTGATAGGTGAAACTAATAAATCAGTAGGCTTTTTTGACACTAAATATACAGGTAATTAAGAGATTAAATTGTCTCCATGAAGCTTAGTTCAGAGTTGAAAAAAAAGGCATAAAATCAATTCAACTTAATATACAAGTAAGAACTAGTTTAAGATACCTAATTATACCCTTGATTTTATACTCAACTCACACCATTTGCTTTAATGATATATCAAATTTAGACAATTAATAGTGCTTGCTTAAATTTTATTTAAATTGAGGTCTTTTAACATGATTAATTTTCTATCAAAAGCTCTGGAAATGTTATTACTTCTAGAGGTAAGTGGGGCATAAAAATTTCTACCTTGAACTCAGAAATGCATCCAACAAGAGTCCAGTACAATCATAGCCTTCTAATGCTTTCATTGTAGCAGTCAGCATGGATTCAATGAACCACAATTCACAAAACAGCCATAAGAGGAGAAGTATTATGAGAGTAATAATAATATACATGTTTTTAAAAATCTAATTTTTGAATAGTTTCCATGGGCTGGCATTTTCCTGAATTCTCATATACTCTTTATAACAGCCTTGTGGCATTAATTCTACCATCCTTGATTCACAAGCACCCCATTAGTCATAGACTTTGCATAACTTGTCCAAATCACTAGGTGAATTGATAATGGCGCCAGTACTCAAGTCCACTCTAGTATGTCACTCAGAAGTCATCATAACCCTGGGCATATTAGAGAGTCTGAGTTGGAAAGTCTTTGGATTATAGTATAAAATTATGAATTCTTCTTAGAGTATTTAAAAATCAGAAAGCCTGAGAGGAAATGAGGGTATGGGATAATTCATATGCATGTGGAAATATTTTTTGCTGAAAGTGGAATGCCAACTCCTAGATATGATAGGGAAAACACATTATTCATTTTCACACTGTTCTGTATAAACTCAGCCAACAGTTCATGAATTTGTTTATTCAACCCAGTCAGACATTGTATATAGACCATCCATGTCCATTTATAATTGAAACTGTGTTTTTCTTCATTTTTTATAAATACCATATTTGCGTTTTAAAATGCACTTATTACGTATAAGTTGAATGCCTGACACAGTGTGTGCTCAATAATTTCTCTCTTATTATAAGAGTCAGCAGAGGTTCTATTGAAAATGGATTTGAGGAGAAGGACAGACAAGGCAGAATGAGCAGTGAAGAGAGCATCTACTCAGTGCAGGTCACCCTGCTGTGTGATCTTACATACATTATCTCAGTTCATCTTCACAACAAAGTTAGAACAACAATACTCATATCATCAGAGACAAATGCTAAAGGTAAAATAAAAAAGTTTTCTGATAGTCTTGTCTACCTTGTGGTAGCATTGACGATTTAAACAGTTGAATTTGATTTGTATGATTCTAAAATCCATATCCCTCAAACTGATACTAAAAGACTAAGGTAGTTATTGAATTTAAGTAGTAAATTTTGAACTGAGTTCCCTAGACAGTCATTTAAAAAAAAAAAAGGATAATATTCATTACTGGCCAAATGAATGCTTTCAATGGAAATGACATTTCTCTCACCTCATGAAATTCTATGAGGAAATTGTAAAGTGCCTGAGCCTGGCATATTTTTCTATCATTTTACTTTTAACTTACTAGTATCTTTTAATGTAAATGGGTTTCTTTCAGGCAGCATATATTGGGGGCTTGCGTCTTTATTCAATTAAGTAATCTCTGCTTTTAATTGAGGCATTTGGATAATTTACATTTTATGTTATATTGATATAGTTGTATATCAAACGACTATGTTCCTATTTGTTTTTCTTTTGTTCCAATTATTCTTTGTTTTCTTTTTCCTCTTTTTCTGCCTTCTGTTGTATTCATTAATTATTTTTACCATTTCATTTTGTCTCCTTTTGTTGTCTTATTAGCAATAACATTTTGTTCCTTTAGGAACTCCAGTTACACATTACACTACTTGAAATTGACCCATAATTTCTTTTGTCTTTTTTTCTGTCAATGTTTCATTTTGGATAGTTTTCCATTGCTATGTTTTCAAGTTCACTAATCTTTTCTTCTTCAATATCCAATCAGCTATTTATCCCATCCAGTTTAGTTCAGATATTGTAGTTTTTAGTCTCTAGAAATTTGATCTTAGGGGAAAAATATATATGGAGACATGAAAAGATACAGACTTCAATAGAAATATGGAATTTCACATCTCTACTTAACTCCATATTTTATTTAATGCTGTCTTTCATTTTTCTATTTGATTCTGTCTTTGCTGTCACTTCTTTATTATGGAATACAATTACAATAATAATTTTTTTATTATTATTGATTATTATTATTATTATTGATTTATTCTCATAATGGGTCATACTTTCCTGTTTCTTTGCATGCCTGATAATTTTTTTACTCAGGTGCCTGATGTTACAAATTTTATCTTGTTGGGTACTGGATACCTTTACAGTTCTATAAATCTTTTATGGTCTTTATTCTGGGATTCAGTTAAGTCACTTGGAATCAGTTTGGATATTTTGGACCTTGTTTTTAAACTTTGTTAGAAGCGACAAAAGGAGCATTCAATTTAGGGCTAATTTTGTCGTACTTCTAAGGCAAACCCTTCTGCATACTATACCTGATACCCATTTTTTTCCACTTGAACTGGTAGAAAGATTAACTATCACTGGCCCTTTGTGATCTTTGGAGATTTTTCTCCTCTAATCTTTTTGAGTGTTTCTTTCTCTATCCTCAGGTAGTTTTCTCATACTCATGTACTGATCAGTATTGATTTGAAGACCTGAAGGGGACCCTCTGCAGATCTCCCAAGCTCACTGTCTCTCTCTGGAGCTATCATCAATGCTACTATACTCTGCGAACTCTAGGCACCTTGACTTCCCCCAGGCTCTTATGTCAGAGACTGTCAGGCTATATTTGGCCTGGACACTCTCCCTAGACAGTAGGCTGTGAAATCATAGTGCTCACACCACTTGCTTACTATCTTTCAGTGAGAGTCCTTGTCCTGTGACGCTTAAATGTTGAATTTCTCAAAAGTTATTGTTTTATAGATTCTGTCTGGTTTCAAGTAGGTGGGTAAGTTTGGTCCCTTTTACTTAATGTTGGGTAGAAGAAGAGATCCACACTATTTTAAAAAATTATTTGTCATTTAAAAATAACTACCAACTAGAGATGATCAACAGCTGTTTGTTCTAGAATGTTCTTGTGTCCTCCACTTTCCCAGAGCTCCCACCTCTGGATACATCTTTACTTTTTCCATTTTTATTCATTTAAGTTATTGGTCAGCATTTGTGGATACTTGTGTTTGTGAAAACTCAGCTAGAAGGTAGTTAATATTTTTTAAACAGCTGTTATGATCAAGAAACTTACACATTTTGTCTTACTGATGTAGAGCCTCACACTGAGAGAAAGGAAACCAAATGTCAAAGAAATATACACTGCCAAGATCAGTTAATAACTGTCAGAAATGAGATTTAAACCCAGATCTGTCTAATTCTAAAGCCTACAATCCTTCCAATATACTGTACCATCTCTTAAAGAAGGTAGAAGTTGTTAATAATTTTAAGTAAAGCTGAGTCCTTGGGGACTGTAGAAAAGAAAAACAAAAAACAGAAAAACAGAGCCTCCCCCAACCTTTGCCCACCACAATCTAAGTTAGGACTTCAGCTGTTAAAGTATCCTTACATAGTCAATGCTTACAGTGTAATAAACCACAGAAAGATGTATTCAGATTGCACAGCCTTAAAGACTTAAAAACCATGTGCCACAAGTGAGCACTTGATATTCTGTTCTAAGCATAGGATGGTTTCACAGGAAACTGATGATATAAAGAATGAAAATTGTGGCCGTTTGAAATATTTGTCTCCTTCCACCCCAAATTTTAAAAATTTCTTCTGTAACTAAAATACATAAGATTGCCTGATTCATTAGGACTATATACTAATTTTAGGCAAATGGTCCCAAGAGGGAAGGTGATGCACAATTCTTCTGAATTATCAAGCTGTTTCATACTTTACCTTCTTCATGTCCATAATGATCTATTTAAAGTTTTGTAATTTTTTTTATCCTTTTCATTCGTATTTTCATAGGAACAGTATTGATTTCATGTCTCCCTCTATTATAGCACTATAATATTGTTCAAAAACTATCTATTAGCATGTCACATTCTTTCATTTGATTGCGGGTCCCTTAGGAATATACTTAAATACAATGCCAGGTTCATACTAATGGTATCAATTTTGTTCAAATGAACTGAGCTGAAAGGTTTTCTTAACATTGCCTCTAAAAAACAATAGAGCTTAAAATTTTTCTCAGAGTAATCATAGAATTCAATAAATAAGTGTGGCTTTGTTAATAGGTTAGTTGATGGGTGAAATGCAAGTGTACCAGTATAATCTAACAATTTTGTTAGGCGCTAATGAGGCTTAGTGGAAAGCACATGGACTTCAAAGTCAGTTTAGTTGCCCCTAATTAACTTGAACAAATTACTTACATTCGCTTCTTTGTTCATCTGTGGTTAGTTTTTAACTTATAGCATTTGCTGGGCCTATTCTACATGCCAGGGTTAGAGAGGTAAGCAAGACAGACCTTGTCTTTTCTCTTATTGGACTTTCTAGGGAAGCAGACAAGGTCTGTTTCTGTTGGGAAGATGTATGATCAACAAATGCAGTACATGTTCAAGTGGTGGAAGCACGGGTGTCACCTGACTTGGCCTGGGGGAGGACAGGGAAGACTTTCTGGGAGAAGACAAGGTTGCGACTTGAGAGATGTAACGGGGATTACAAGTTAAGTCAAGTGAAGCAGGCAGGGGGATCTATAGGGGACACAAGTGTGGAAGAAGGAAGATTTCACAGAATGATAAGGGATGATTTCTTTCTTTTCTCACTTCAATAGCTACTGCTTAGAAAGTGATGTTACAGCCAACTCTATAGCATGAAACAATACTTTCTTCAGGAACATGTTACAGAAGAGAATTCCTTACTCTGTGGTTTTAGTGGCCATCTTGCATTTGAATTGTGGATTCTTTTAATCTTTGAAAAAGAAAGACAAAAACAAAATACATGATTATGGGGGGAAATGGCACTGTACACATAGTAAATCATTTACTTTTCACCTTAACCCAATGAGGAAATTATGGCACTAAGAAGAGAAACAACTCACCTAAGGTCACATAGCTCGTAAGTGGCTGTGCTGGATTCAGACTCACAAGGTCTATATTCTTAAGCAGGATGGAATTCTTACAATGCTGATAGTCTTCTCTGCTTGTGGGTAACTATAAAGAATCTGTTTAAATGTTAGCCAGTGTTTTACTAATTTGTTTAACTACTCAAAGTCTCTGTTCCCTTCTCTCTGAAGAAGGGCAGAATACGACTTACCTCATGCAGTATTAGGAGGATGAATTGAGTTATAAGAAAGTAAATTTGCAGCCAGACTCTGGCCCTGATTAGCAGTGTGACTCTGGTACATCAAGCCTGCTGCCTACATCTCAGTTTCTTATATTTAAAAGATGAAGAATAATATTGACTCACTGAGCTGTTCTGAGTTGGGAAGACTCTCCAAAGCAGCTCCTGGTATGTTGAAGTTGCTCAGTAATTATCGCCTCACTTCCTCTCTTCCCTACTTTACCTTATCTTCTCCCACAGTCCTCTTTCATTTTTCTTTTCCTGTGGCCAACTTGCTTCCCATCTATGCCTTGTCTCCTTTGATCCACAATAGCCCTGTCCTTCTACCTGTCAGTTAAGTTCTAAAAGTATTACAGAGAAATGGATGGTATCTGAAAATGGGATTCTTCTAAAGTAATGTTGATACTTTCTCTACAACTTCCTTAAAAAAGTGACCTGAAATTAGAGAAGGCAGGTCGATACCTCTTTCTACTTGGAGATTCTTTTATTTCAACCATTTGGCAAAGGGCTAACCCAGCACCGCCCAGCTTTCAGAACATTCTGCAGCAGTGAGCACAGTAATACTGTTATCTCTCAGATACAGATCACGGGATCCTTAGCTGAACCCTCTAAATTTGTATTTTGCTTGACCAAGTTCTGGTGATAGGCTTTGTGTCCTTAAATATGTGTAAAATGGCAAGGTTCAGAAGCATGTACCCTGGCAACTGAGGTCCTTGAAATAAAGGGTTCTGAACAAGAGGCGGGGTGGGGGGCGGACAACCAATGAAGAAAACTTCAAGGAAAAGTCTTTGGAACATATTGATGTTTTTACCAACTAATGTTTGTCCTTGGGTGGGGAGCACTTCTTTGGAATCCTACCTATATATATAAAACATACATGGAGAAGTAGAATAATTTTGTGTAGGGAAAAAGGTCTCATGATAGGGTGACACTTATGATGAACTATCTAGCGGTCAGTAACCAACTATATTTCTATGTGCCAACCCGCCTCCAAGTTACCAGTGACTACTAGAAAAATGGTCTTGGCAGGTCGAGTAACAGAGGGAGGACTTAGTTTCTGGGTTAAGAATAAAGTGACCAAAGACACAAGAGGCAAAGACTATGGTGACCAACCTTGATGTTAGACAGATATTCATTTGTATACTGGCTCTGTACCCTTGGCCAGTTACTGACCACTCTGAATATCAGTTCCCTTATCTGTCAAACTGTGGTCTTCATGCCTGCCTCATAGAGTATCGTGTAAATCCATGTAAAAGTTGTCAGTAGAATGCTGGTACAATGTATCTGCTCAAAAAATGTTAACAGGATTGAATTGAAAGGGAATACTCCAGCACATAAAGACTCACTCACACAACATCCTTGCCTGATAACCACTGCTTAAATGTCCCCTGTAAGGGAGAGCCTAGTGCTTTGTGCTGCGGCCCATGCAGTGTTACATTGTTACACATAGCTGTAAGGGGAGTGAAGTCAAAATTATTCAGGCAAATTTAAGCAAGACATTTTAAATATGGACCCTTAATCATCATTTAGATTTTTTACCCTTTATCTTTAAATATGCTTTGAACAAAATTCAAGTTTGGTAGAAAACAAAATCATTATTAGAATGAGTCAGCCCTTAGAATGCCCCTGTTGTTATTAATAAGAGTGAACACCTACACTGTGCTGGAAAATATACTAGATGCAAAAAGATGAAATATTGACTTGAACTTAGCCCAAACAACAGACCTATGGAGTAAATATTATTATGCCTACCTTACAGATAGAGAAATTGGAACTCAAAATAAACGTAACTAGTTTAATACCATATACTTAGAAAGAGCCAAGATGGGATGTGAAACTAGATAAGTCTCTCTTGCTCTTTATTTTCTGCAACCCTTCCTTTTGAACTTTCTTCAGTCTTCCACTTCACAGTAACAGCATGCCTACTCCATGTCTCATGTGTAAGCACATTAAAAGCTTGCCCTCTGTGCCAGGATATTCCAGGATAACGTCTTCAGAAGATCTGTTAATCTCCACTCCAGGAAGAACACTCCAGACACTCAAAGTTCAGAAAGGGGTATCCAACCCTCCAAGGGCAGCCATAGTTAATGACAGCTGCTAATTACTGCTTATGTTTCCTTCTGGATGAAAGGAACAAGGTCAAAGATTTCAAAGATATTAAGATGATTTGCCAGTGGGACAAACTCAGAACAAAGTAAACCCAGTGACCCAAGTAAAGACAATATGGAACAATTCAAATACAATGCATGTGATGGATATTTTACAAACACTGGAAGATGAGTGTAGTGATTCGTATTATTTATTGACTCTAACAGCATTTGCTTACAGGGTTTTTGGGAAGAGAACTAACATTTACTTGTTCCTTCATTCCATTCACAAATATTTGTTGAGCATTTACTATTGCCAGGCAGTGTCCTAGGACCTGGGATAAAGCAATTACCAAGCTAAATGGTCTGATGGGGCTAACATTCTAGTGAAGGGAAGACAGTCAATCAAGATAAAATAGAAATGATCAGGTAGTGATAAAAGCTATGTAAAGAATCCAAGTATATTCATGTGAAAATGAATTTATTGGGACCACTGTAGGTAAGGTACTCATAAAAGGCTGGAAATGGGAATGGCTGAAAAGATGCAGGCATGTGAATATTGAAGAGCCTCCCAGTCAGTCATAGGGGACATCTAACACAAAGTCCCTGTGATAGGAGGGAGCATGCTTGTGTGTTCAAGGAATGAAAAATAGAAAAGACAATGTGATGTGTGTAACGAGCAAAGGGGAGAGTGTCAATGATAAAGTAAAAAACATAGAAGGGGCTGTGAAACAGAAACTTTTTCATAAGCCATGGTAAGGAGTTTGTCTTGTTCTAAGTGCTCAGTGAGTCATGGAAGAGGACTGTTGTTGGTGAAATGGATATGTTGGTCCATGGCATTGAAAGCCACAAGACTGAGGGAGAGAACAGATGTGGATAAAAGGGCCAAGGACAAAGGCCTGGGATAGTCCACCATTCAGGGACAGTAAAATAATGTAAGTGGGTAAGGAGGTAGGAGAAATATAAGAGGTAGGATAAATGTCAACCCATTGTGACATTAGTGAAGCCAAGAGAAGGAAATATTTCACCATAGAGAGAGAAATCAGCATGTCAATCACTAATCACTGCTGAGAAGAAAAGGGACAGAAGAACTGGGAAGTGACCATCAGGAATGATTGATAACCTTGACGTAATCTCTGGAGATGGTGAAGATGGAAGCTTTATGGAATGGAAAATATGAGGTGATAAAGAGTAGACAGGAGCTATGGGCATTTCTTTCAAGAAATTCTCTTAGAAAATGAAAAATTCAGGGCATGGATGAAAGAGAATGTGGTGAAAGGAAGAATGTTTTTCTAAACCAAAGAAATTCTAGAGCAGTTTTTAAATTTTTGGTGGGTTGATAGAAACTATCTGGAAGGGAAGGAAAACTATTGACTCAAAGAGAAGGGGGGTCATTTCAGGAGCAAAATCTGAGATAATGAGAAGGGATGATGTCTAGAGCACTGTGGAGGGGCTGATGGGAGACAGTGCCTGCTCCATGTTCAACACTTTAAAAAAGATTGAGGCCTCAAACCAACTTATGTGGGAGACAGTATTATCACCATTTTATAATTAAGATAAAGAAATAAAGGAGCTTGACTGCTAAGGTCCTAGAGAATCATTAATTCTTGCATCTATGGATTCTACCTGCCCACATCAGATGGGACATTGAATTTCTACCTTATGTGGAAATGTTTATCATCACATGACCTTCAAACACTGCTGCCTAATCCTGCAGTGTAATCACTTGTCACTCTCGTAAACCAACCCTGCAGTTCCAAGAAAACCAAGTAACTTGCCACTTGGAAGCTGTGTCATGTTTTTTATGCAACAGGTGGCCTCTGAATACCTTCTTCCCTCAGTAGCAAACCCATTGTCCATCTCTCCTCCATCCTGCATATGTCTCAAGGCAATTCAAGAGCCCACTCCTCTACCCAGGCACTATTGATTCTTGACTTTACTCCTTCAGTCCTTGTTCTTGCCTTTTTTAGTGTAAACATCACACTGTATTGTGATTGGAAGTTTACATGCCTGTGTTCTCAACTAAACTGGGAGAAGAACCTTGAATCAGGAAACATGTGCCCAGTGTAGGACTTAACATAAAATGGGACACTTGGTAAATATTTGTGAAAGGAGGAAGGGAAAGAAGATCCATGGTTAGCATCATGATTGATATATTTACTTCCTTTGTGTGTGTGTGTGTGTGTGTGTGTGTGTGTGTGTGTGGTACGCGGGCCTCTCACTGTTGCGGCCTCTCCCGCCGCGGAGCACAGGCTCCGGACGCACAGGCCCAGCGGCCACGGCTCACGGGCCCAGCCGCTCCGCGGCATGTGGGATCCTCCCGGATCGGGGCACGAACCCGCGTCCCCTGCATGGGCAGGCGGACTCTCAACCACTGCGCCAGCAGGGAAGCCCTATTTACTTCTTAAGTGATGCAAATATTTGAGAAATCAACTTAGATATTTTCATCACATTATTGCCATGGGAAAGTAGAGAATCCCACTTTTTTATTGTCCCATTTGAGTGTACAAGGTTTACCCTCTTCCTGGGCAAGAAACTGGGAAGAGGATAGGAGTCTCCTTTGGAAAAGAGGTGGTATCAACCACCCAGCTCAGGCACAAATTTTATTGATATCCACATCTTCTGTAGAGCATTGGTTAGCATGCCTTGTCCCGTAGCCTAAGACATGTAAAATGCCTGCTCAGTTCATGAGGATGATAATCACCTTTTTTTTTTTTTAACTTGGAGACATAAAATAATTTTAGCTTCAGTGTGTTTTAATCATTTTGTATAATAAAAAAGTTAGGTAAATTGCCCAGGGAATGCTAGCAATAATCTCTTTTGCTTGTATTGTATGTCTTTGCCATTCTTTTGTTGTTGCTGTTCTCATAAACAGATGGTCTGTAAATAGTTATAATTTTTTAAAGTATAGTTGATTTACAATGTGAGTTTCTACAATTATTAGTTTCAGGTGTACAACATAGTGATTCAAAATTTTTATTTACTACACTCCGTTTAAAGTTTTACAAGGCAATGACTATATTTCCCTGTGCTGTACAATATATCCTCGTTGCTTATTTATTTTATACATGGTAGTGTGTCTCTAAATCCCATACCCCATCTTGCCCCTCCCCCTTCCATCTTCCCACTGGTAACCACTAGTTTGTTCTCTATATGAGTCTGTTTCTGTTTTGTTACATACAGCCATTTGTTTTATTTTTTAGATTTCACATATAAGTGATAAACTAGAGTATTTGTCTTTCTCTATCTGACTTATTTAACTAAGTATAATACCCTTTAGGTCCGTCTACATCATTGCAAATGATCAAATTTCATTCTTTTTATGGCCTAGTAATAGTCCCGTGTGTGTGTGTGTGTGTGTGTGTGTGTGTGTGTGTGTGTGTGTGTGTTCTTAATCCAGTCATCTGTTGATGGACACTTAGGCTGCTTCCATGACCTCATTACTCCTCAAAGTCACCATATATCACAAGGATTGTTCTTTTCCCTTCAGAGATAAGAAAACACTGACACAGAGATTTTGAATAAATTGCTCAAGGTCACACAATAAGCAAGCAGTGGAATCAGAGTTTGAGCTCAGTTCCATATGATTCCAGTTATCCTAAGTTTACAAAGTTAGGAAAGATCAACAAATTGAAGAATATTAGCATCTAAGGGACAGTCACAATACAAATATAATGCAATGCTTTTCACAAGTTACACAAGAAATATCTAAAGGAGTGATTATCAAACTGCTCTATAGATCCTATGGTTTCAATGATAAAGCTTCCAAAAATTCAATTTCTTGAGAAAAGAAATAATACTGCTAAGAACATTGGGGTGCATGTACCTTTTAGAATTAGTGTTTTTGTTTTCTTTGAATATATACTCAGCAATGGAATTGCTGGAACATATGGTAGTAATTTACAATCCCACCAACAGTGTAGTAGGGTTCCCTTTTCTCCACATCCTCACCAAAATTTGCTATTTGTAGAATTTTTGATGATAGCCATTTGACAGTTGTAAGGTGATACCTTGTGGTTTTGATTTGCATTCCCCTGATAATTAGTGATGTTAAGCATCTTTTCATGTGTCTGTTGGTGATCTGTATGTATATCATCTTTGGAAAATGTCTATTCAGGTTGTCTGCCCATTTTTAATGGGGTTGTTTGGGTTTTTTTGATATTGAGTTATATGAGCTATTTATAGATTTTTGGATATTAACCCCTTATCAGTCATATCATTTGCAAATATTTTCTCTTATTCCATAGGTTTTCTTTTAATTTTGCCAGTGGTCTCCTTTGCTGTACAAAAGCTTTTAAGTTTAATTAGGTCCCATTTGTTTATTTTTGTTTTTATTTCTTTTGTCTTAGGAGACAGATCCAAAAAACCATTGCTAAGATTTATGTCAAAGAGTGTTCTTCCTATGTATTTTCTAGGAGGTTTATGGTTTCAAGTCTTACTGAGTTTATTTTTGTATTTGGTGTGAGGAAATGTTCTAGTCTTATTCTTTTACATGTAGTTGTCCAGTTTCCCAGCACCACTTATTAAAGAGACTGTTTTTTCTATATTGTATATTCTTGCCTCATTTGTTATGGATTAATTGAGTATAAGTGTGTGGCTTTATTTCTGGGCTCTCTATTCTGTTGCACAGATATATGTGTCTGTTTTTGTTCCAGTATCATGCTGTTTTGATTACTGTAGATTTGTAGTATAGTCTGAAGTCAGGGAGCATGATACCACCAGCTTTGTTTTTTTTTTTTTCCTTAAGATTGCTTTGGCACTTTGGGATCTTTTGTGTTTCCATATGAATTCTAGGATTATGTGTTCTCATTCTGTGGAAAATGTCATGGTATTTTGATAGGGATTGCATTAAATCTGTAGGTCACTTTGGGTAGTATTACCATTAATTTTTCCACTCCATGAACACAAGGTATCTTTCCATTTCTTTGTATCATTTTCAAATTCCTTCATCAATGTTTTATAGTTTTCAAAGTATAGGTCTTTCACCTCCTTGGTTAAGTTTATTCCTAGGTATTTTATTATTTTTGATGTAATTGTAAATGAGATTGCTTCACTAACTTTTCTTTCTGATAGTTCATTATTAGCACATAGAAAAGCAACAGATTTGTATGTTAATCTTGTAGCCTGCAACCTTAGTGAATTCATTTATTATAATAGTTTTTTGATGGAGGCTTTATGGTTCTGTATACAGCATTATGTAATCTGCAAATGGTGACAGTTTTACTTCTTCCCTTCCAGTTTGGATGCCTTGTATTTCTTTTTCTTTTCTGATTACTGTGGCTAGGACTTCGAATACTATGCTAAACAAGAGTGGGCATCCTTGTCTTGTTCCTGATCTTAGAGGAAAAGCTTCCACATTTTCACCATTGAGTACAATGTTAGCTGTGGTTTTTCATAAATGTTCTTTAATATGTTGAGATATGTTCCCTTTATACCAGCTTTGAGAGTTTTTATCATGAGTCCAAATGCTTTTTCTACATCTATTGAGATGATCACATGAGTTTTATCCTTCCTTTTGTTAATGTGGTATATCACATTAATTGATTTGCAAATATTGAACTATCCTTGCCTCCCTGGAATAAAGCCCAGTTGATTATGGTGTGATCCTTTTTATATACTGTTGAATTCAATTTGCTAATATTTTGTTGAGGGTCTTTGCAACTATATTCATCAGAGATACTGGCCTGTAATTTTCTTTTTTCGTAGTGTCTTTGCCTGGTTTTGGTATCAGGGTAATTGTGGCCTTGTAGAAAGAATTTTAGAGTGTTCACCCTCTTCGTTTTTTTGGAATAGCTCAAGAAAGATAGGTATTAGCTATTCTTTATGTGTTTAGTAAAACTTCTCTGTAGAGCTGTCTAGTAATGGATTTTTGTTTGCTAGTTTTTTTTTTTAATAAAAATTTCATTTCACTACTAGTGATTGTTCTGTTCAGATTGTCTATTTATTCCTGATTAAGACTTGGAATGTTTTATGTTTCTAGAAATTTGTCTATTTCCAGGTTGTCCAATTTGTTGGCATATAAATATTCATAGTATTCTATTCATATTTTTTGTTTCTCTGTGGTATCTGTTATTTCTCCTCATTCATATATTCATATATATGAATATATATATATATTCATATATAATTTGGTCTCTTATTTACTTCCTCTCTGATCTTTATTATTTCCTTCATTCTACTGACTATGTGCTTTGTTTGTCTTTCTTTTTCTAATTCCTTTATCTTTCTTTTTCTAATTCCTTTAGGTGGAAGTTTAGGTTGTTTATTTGATATTTTTCTTGTTTCTTGAGATAGGCCTGTTTTGCTGTAAAGTTCCCTCTTAGAAATACTTTTGCTGTGTCCCATAGATTTTGAAAACTTGTATTACCATTTTCATTTGTCTAGAGGAATTTTCTGATTTCCTCCTTGATTTTTTCATTGACCTATTTTTTTTAAATAGCATGTTGTTTAGTCTTTACATGTTTGTGCTTTTCTCATTTTTCTTTCTATATCTTGTTTCTTGAGATAGGCCTGTTTTGCTGTGAAGTTCCCTCTTAGAAATACTTTTGCTGTGTCCCATAGATTTTGAAAACTTGTATTACCATTTTCATTTGTCTAGAGGAATTTTCTGATTTCCTCCTTGATTTTTTCATTGACCTATTTTTTTTTAAATAGCATGTTGTTTAGTCTTTACATGTTTGTGCTTTTCTCATTTTTCTTTCTATAGTTGATTTCTAGTTTCATACATTTGTGGTCAGAAAAAGTGCTTGATATATCTTAAATTTTATATATCTTAAATTTGTTGAGACTTGTTTTGTGCCCAAGAATGTGATCTGTCCTAGAGAATGTTCCATGTGTACTTGAAATAATGTGTATTCTGCTGTTTTGGGATGGAATGTCTGTAGATATCTATTAATGAACTTATCTATTGTTTATTTAAGACCAATTTTGCCTTTTGAATTTTTTTTTTTTTTGCTCTTGGTGATCTGTCCATTGCTATAAATCAGGTGATAAAGTCCCCTGCTACTATTGTATAATTGTCGATTTCTCCCTTTATGTCTGTTAATATTTGCTTCATGTATTTAGGTGCTCCTGTATTGGGTGCATATTTATTAACGAGTATAATATCCTCTTTTTGTATTGATTCCTTTATCATTATATAACACCCTTCTTTTTCTTTTGTTATGATCTTTGTTTTAAAGTCTGTTTTGTCTCATGAGTATTGCTTTCTTGTCATTTCCACTTGCATGACATACCTTTTTCCATCCCCTCACTTTCATTCTGTGTGTGTCTGAAGTTAGTTCTCTTGTATGCAGCATATAGATAGGGCACTTCTTTTAAAATTCAATCAGCCACACTATGTTCTTTGATTGGAACATTTCGTCCATTGACATTTAAAGTAATTATTGATAGGTATGTACTTACTGCCCTTTTATCACTTGTTTTCCAGTTGGTTTTGTTGTTCTTCTGTTTTTTCTTCTTCTTTTAGTTTCTTCACTTGTGGTTTGATACTTTGAGTGGTATGCCTGTGTTCCTTTCCTTTTTGTTTTTGTGTATCTATTGTGGGTTTCTGATTTGCTGTTACATAGGGTTTATATATATTGGCCTATAACTATATCTATTTATTTTAAATAGATAGTCCTTTATATTCAAACACATGATAAAAGATCTACATTTTTTACTCCCTTCCCACATACTTTTTGTTTTTGATGTCATATTTTACATCTTTTTTGCACATTTATCTCTTTACTGATTATTGTGGTTATACTTGATTTTACAGTTCTTAGTCTTTTAATTTTTTTTTTTTTTTTTTTTTTTGGTCAGCAGAGTAACAGAGCACATTTTTTTACACCAACTTGTAGAAAAGGAAAAACTTTTCTTTTTCCATACATTTCCATAATCAATTTGGGTTTTCTTTTATAGATTAACAGAAGCATCTTGTTAAAGGAGCTGATTATATTTTTAACACCTTTATTGGAGTATAATTGCTTTATAATATTGTGTTAGTTTCTGCTGTATAACAAAGTGAATCAGCTATATGTATACATATATCCCCCGATCCCCTCCCTCTTGCATCTCCCTCCCTCCCACCCTCCCTATCCCACCCCTCTAGGTGGTCACAAAGCACCGAGCTGATCTCCACATGTGATGCAGCTGCTTCCCACTAGCTATCTATTTTACATTTGGTAGTGTATGTGTCAGTGCTACTCTCTCACTTCATCCCAGCTTACCCTCCCCCCTCCCTGGGTCCTCAAGTCCATTCTCTATGTATGTGTCTTTATTCCTGTCCTGCCCCTAGGTTCATCAGAACCACTTTTTTTTTTAGATTCCATATATATGTGTTAGCATACGGTATTTGTTTTTCTCTTTCTGACTTACTTCACTCTGTATGACAGACTCTAGGTCCATCCACCCCTCTACAAATAACTCAATTTGGTTTCTTTTTATGGCTGAGTCATATCCCATTGTATATATGTACCACATCTTCTTTATCCATTCATCTGTCAGTGGACACTTAGGTTGCTTCCATGTCCTGGCTATTGTAAAGAGTGCTGCAATGAACATTGTGGTACATTAGTCTTTTAATCTTCATACTAGCTTATTTTAGCAGTTGATCCTCAGCCTCTACTATATGCCTTTACTTGTGGGATTTTTATTTTCCTATAGATAGATACTTCTTGTTATAGCCTTTCCTTTTCCACTAAGGACCCTTTAACATTTCTTTTAAGGTTGGTTAAGTAGTGATGAATTCTTTTAGTTTTTGCTTGTCTGAGAAGTTCTTTCTCTCTCCTTCAATTCTAAATGATAATATTGCTGGGTAGAGTGCCCTAGGTTGCATTTTTTTTTCCCTTTCAATACTTTAAAAATATCATGCCACTCCCTTCTGGTTGGTAAAATTTCAGTAGAAAAATCAGCTGAAAACCTTAGGGGGAGTTCCCTTGTATATGACTTTGTTTTTCTCTTGCTTCTTTAAGAATTCTCTTTAATTTTTGCCATTTTACATATGATATGTCTTGGTATGGGTCTGTTTGGCTTCATCTTGTTTGGGACCCTCTGTGCTTCTTGTACCTGGATATCTGTTTCCTTCTTCAGGCTTGGGAAGTTTTTAGCCATAATTTCATTAAATACATTTTCAACACCCTTCTCTCTCTATTCTCTTTCTGGGACCTCTACAATGTGAATGTTGGTATGTTCAATGTTATCCCAAAGATAACTTAAACTATTTTTATTTTTTTTTTAATTTCCTTTTCACTGTTCCACTGAGCGATTTCCATTATTCTATCTTCCAGATCACTTATGTGTTATTTTGTACCACCTAGTCTGCTATTCAATCGTTCTAATGTGTTTTTCATTTTAGTTATTGTAATATTCATTTCTGACTGGTTCTTTTTCATATTTTCTAGTTCCTTGTTAAAATTATCACTGTTATCACTGTTAAAATTATTATTTTCCCCAATTCAGTTACCCTTCTTATTACTAATGCTTTGAATTCTTTATCTAGTAAGTTTATTTCAGTCTCATTAGTTGTTTTTTCAGGGGTTTTCTCTTGCTCTTTTAATACAAATAAATTTCTCTGTCTTCTCATTTTCTTATCTCTGTCTCTATGGAAGCAGGTGAAACATTTACCTATGGAAGTCTTGAAGTGGTGTCCTTATCTGGGATCATCTCTATGTAGTCTGCATGTGCCTAATGGTTTTGGTGTGAGAGCTGGGCTTGACATGAACACAGTCACGTCTTTCCTCAGGGTGTGCTAGCAGCTACCTTGGTAGGAGGTAGGGCTGGAGAAGGAGGGGTTAGGGCTGGAGCCAGATGTGAGGTGAGACTTCTCCTCTGCTCAGTGGCCATCACTGCCTTATCAATGGCAAGCTCTGGTCTCAAGCTGCTAGAGCAGAGGCCCTGAGGGTTGGGTCCAAAGTGACTCAGTTCCCCTTAAGTGTGTGTTCTTCCCTCTTCCAGCACTGACACCCTCAGCCCCAGAGGGGAGTAGGACTGGGTCAAGAGGGGCTGGTGTGTGCTGTCAGCAAACATTGGGGCATGGTTTGTAGCAGTCTTGCCGCCATCAGAGATCTGGTCTTCCTCTTATATGCCACCTGTGCAATCGCCAGTAATGGCTTCCCCATCTGTGCTCAGATGCTGCTTAGGGTTTGAGCCACCACCCTTTGTCATGGCAGCCCTTACTGTGGTGGTGCTGGAGCATTTGTTCCGCTCAGATTGGTGCATGTGCCAGGTCAGTTGCAGGAAGCCATTCAGCCAGCTGTTCAGTTTCAGTCACGCTCTCTGCCCTGCTTCCAGAGCAAACAATTGTTCAGACACTCCTCATGAGCAGAGCGCAGGCTTCCCACAGTGTTATCAGTCCCCCTGGTCCTTGGACCAGCCAAGGGCGCTCATCTTCCCTTTGTTGGATTCCAGGACTGGGGCGCTCAATATGTGGCTCAAACTGCTCATTCCTCAGGGAAAATCTCTGCCTGTGTAATCTCCCTTTTCCTCTAGGTCCCCTCCATGGGACACAGGTCCCAAACTGATTGCTTCTCTTCCCTTCCTACCTGGTTCTACCTGTATCTTTCTTACAGCCTTGGTTGTACAAGAGTCTTTCTGCTAGTCTCCATTTAGTTTTCAGTGAGAATCATTCCACATGTAGACATATTTTTTGATGTGTTTGTCGGGGGAAGTGAGTTCCCTGTCCTCCCACTCTACCATTTTAATTCGCGTCCCTCTTTGCCATTCTTAAAACATTTTCATGCACCTATTTCTAAGTAATATTTTGATAAATATCATGGGAATGAGATATAAGAATCTGAGTTCTAATCTTCATGTGGCTTCTAACAAGAGTCCAATGAGCCCTACAGGACAAATGCTATTATTTCCATTTTATGGATCAGAGCATAGAGGCTGAGGATGTTACACATGACTAGGACATAGCTTTCCAACATTCAGACTGGAGCCATTTTCAAACAAGGAGACATTTCACAAAAGCTAAAAAAAAGTCATTAGCAAAACTTCCATAGGTGAAAGTTGGGAATCTGAAGAGCCAGAGCTCAAATGTGTGTTACCCGATTGGAGGAAGTAGAAATTTGGGGTCCCTTAGAACTTGACAATATATGATGCATCTGCAGGAGAAAAATCCAAAAGTTAAAGGTCATTATTCATGACAGCAGGAGGAAAGTCCACTGGAATTAACACAATTGTGCAATCCCTGGTAAGAAAAATTGGAGCTATCTTGTACTACTTCTAAGTCCATAAATCTATATTCCCTCCATTAATGCATCATAGACTCAAAAGCAAAGACAGACACCCAAAGAGTCCAGCAACCTTTCTATAGCAGAATCAATTAGGTGTGTGCTGTGCTTTTAAAATGCACCACTTCATATTAAGGAGCTTAAGGGGTGAATAACAAGCTCATAAAATGTTAATAACTATAATAACTGTAGCTTCGTCATCACCTTTTACAGTGTGGAACTGTCATGGCACCAGAGGTAATAAAATGCCCTTGGGAGAGTGCTGGGCGTTGGGAAGGCTTGAGTGGACTAGAGACAACACTTTGATCCCACCCCTCCGCCTTAGTCACCTTGGACTTGGCAGAATGTAGGCTCTGGCCTGTGCTTTGGAATCCCCTATTGTTCCTAAATAAACAGAAGAAATTTCTCAGTACAGGAGCAATGGGCTGGAAGTCAAAGTATCTGTGCCATTGTGCTTTTTGCCACCAGCCCACTGGGTGGCTTTCAGGGGCCGGCTTCTCTGAGCCTCAAGATCCATGTCTTAAAAAAAATTCAAAGCACTGTTCGTTCCCTTATTTCAATCTTATGGCATTTTTATTCCTATTTGACAGATGTCAAAGTCATATCGTTTAGCCAAGATTCACATAACCAGGACCCAGAATCTCTGCACTCACCTGCTCCATTATGCTGCCTAGTGAGGGAGTTCTGAGTTCCCCTTGGAGGCTTATGTTCTGTGATTCTGTGAGCCACCAAGTCACTAATCAAGGCTAAATCAACATCTTCAATTGGAAAGAGCCTTGTGAATAGCTTTTGTGAAAATAATATTCACTTTACTAACTTCAATAATAAATGTACAGTCATTTCTTTTAGCTTTATAAGCATCTTGTTTGACTCTTAGAAAGTTAATCTCAGTACTAATTCCCCAAATTTAAATTATGATTCCAAAACAATATCTGACTGACCCAGTGTTCCTTGTAGTGGTAATAGAAGACAAATTTTATAATATGATAAAATGAAAACTATATTTTATCTCTTTTAAAAGTATCACAAAGATATTGCCTTTTCAGAGTATTCCTTTGCTTAGAATGCAAAAAGCAAAATCTAAGCCTAGGCAACATGATAGCCACCAGGGGAAGTAAACACCGTTTTTCAGACACAGTAGTCTCTCTTCAACACAGAAAACCACAATGCTATCAGGGGCTTTTTTGCCTGGTAAATATCTATGTACCCTGGAATACTTAGCTCAAATAGGTCTGCTCTGTGGAGACTTCCCAGCTCTGAGTCTCTCCTTTCATTGGCCCTTCATACCTAGCACAGGTCACATGGTGTCTGTAAAGGCTATTTAGAGACAGGCTAGAAGCACAGACACCGGAGTCTGATAGCCTGCAGTGGAAAGTAGCCAGGTACTAGCGCCATGATCTTTGCCAAGTGACTTGATCATTCTGTGCTTCATTTTCCTTTATTTGCCTTGCATCTGGGAAAATAATAGCACCTATTTTTCATGGTTGTCGTTAGGATTAAACGAGTTAACCCAGGTACTTAGAATAGCCTTTGGTACAGAGTAAGCACTTAGATGTTAATTATTACTATGGAAAGATCATGGGCATTGGAGTCCAACAGAACTGGATTTAAATTCTATCTCTAACTTTATTAGCTATGTGGCCCTGGGTAAATCACCTTCCTACTCTGAACCCTAATTTCCGCCCATTTGTAAACTGGAACTTATTTTACTTACATTGAGGGTAGTTGTAAGATTCATGTGGAGTGTAAAGAAACTACCTACTGCCTGAAAAAGAGTAGACATGCAATGGCAGTTGTGATGGCAGCACTGGTGACTGAAGGGGTAGTGACGGTGGTGGGGGGGGTGGGAGTGGTGACAGTGATTGCTGAGGCAGTCGTGGTGGTGATGTTGGACTTGTTTTACCTGGGAATGGTGGTGATGCTGGTGATGAGGATGATATGCTTACACGTCTGTCTCCCAGATTAGACTCTGAACTCATTCTGGGTGGTAAGTGAGTCTTATCTTGGTGTCCTCTGTGGTCATAATAAATAGGTACATGATAAAGAGGCACCTCATGCCAATTATGGAGAAGCTAGAAGGAGCTAGGCTTAGGCTGGCCTGGATAATCAAAAGGTCAGACTCTACCTCTGGATGCCCTAAAGGAGTGGCTTTTTGCACTCTGTGGTATCCATAGGGGAGTTTTGAACCTGGATGAAATGCCCGTCTTCACCAAAGTTCAAGGGTGTTTAAATCTGATGGATGTTGTCCAAGATAAAGTGTATGAGTAGGGACAGGAGAATTCCACAGGAATCATATCAAAGTAAATTTCCACATAGTGATAAGGAGTGCAGAGACAGGATTTAGGTATTGGGTTGGCCAAAAATTGCCTTCAGTTTCTAAGTAAAAATAAAAGACACATTTTTCATTTTCACCAAGAACTTTATTCAACAATATATTTGCCATTTTGTTCCACAACCTTCTGCCATTTTTCAGGCAACTTCATAATCCCATCTTCCCAAAACTTTTTATCTTTTTGAGCAAAGAACTGTTCCAGGTGCCTTTTACAGTCTTCCAGGGAATTGAAATTTTTTCCATTAAGAGAATTTTGTAAAAACCTAAATAAATGGAAATTCGAAGGTGCAATGTCTGGTGAATATGGTGGTTGAATCAGAACTTCCCAGCCAACCTATAACAGTTTTGCCTAGTCATCAAAGAAACACACAGTCTTGCGTTATCCTGATGGAAGATTATGTGTTTTATTTTGGCTAATTCTGGACGCTTTTCGTCGAGTGCCACTTTCAGTTGGTCTAATTGAGAGCAGTACTTATTGGAATTAATCGTTTGGTTTTACGGAATGAGCTCATAATAGAGGACTCCCTTCCAATCCCACCATATATGTAACATCACCTTCTTTGGATGAAGATCGGCCTTTGGTGTGGTTGGTAATGGTTCGTTTTGCTTGCCCCACGATCTCTTCTGTCCCACATTACTGTACAGTATCCACTCTTCATCGCCTATCACAATTTGTTTTAAAACAGAACGTTTTCATTACATTTAAGTAGAGAATCACGTGCAGAAATACAGTCAAGAAGGTTTTTTTCCCTTAACTTATGTGGAACCCAAACATCAATTAACATAACCAAGCTGGTGCAAATGATTTTCAACACTTGATTTGGATATTTTGAGTATGTCGGCTCTCTCCCGCGTGGTATAACGTTGATTGTTCTCAGTTAATGTCTTGATTTGATCACTATCAACTTCAACTGGTCTACCTGACCATGGAGCATTGTCCAGCAAGAAATCTCCAGCACAAAACTTCGCAAACCACTTTTGACAAGTTCTGTCAGTCACAGCACCTTCTCCATACACTGCACAAATCTTTTTGTGCATTTCAGCTGCATTTTTACCTTTCTTGAAATAATAAAGCATAATATGCCAAAAATGTTGTTCTTTTCTTCCATCTCCAATATTAAAATGGCTACACAAAAATTCACCAGTTTTGATAAGTCTTTTTTAAATGCACATTGATATGACAACTGTCACATACAATCTAACAAAATTGTTTTGAATGAAGTTAAAGACAACTAAGCACTACTAGAGCCATTTGATGGAAAAAAACAAATGAACCTTTTGGCCAACCCAATACTTTAAGAAGAGATTGCAGTATCTTTCCCTCTCAAGGGGCTATCTCCTGTTAATGCCCAAAATAATACAAGTGAAATACTTTGATCAAGATCTGCACATAATAGAAAGCTCTCAAAGTATTGGCTGATAGTGTTAGTACTATTAACTGTTGATATCATTATCAGGCCCAGGCAACCGGGCTGAACCAGACCCCAACTCCAATTTCATCAAGGACCTGGGGATAAAGTACAATGCAGTGGTGAAGAGCTCAGAAGTAGTGGCAGCAATAGCAGCAAACAGGATATTACAGCAGAAACTCCATGAGTCCAGATCATCTGAAGGTGATGGAAATCTGAGGCTATGAATGCACACGTGCCTAGCTCTGCCCTCTCATCCTGCATTCATAGGACCACATGGCAGTTCAACCAAGACCAGCCCTCTGTCCATTGATGGGAGCCTTCCTAATGTTCTCCCTGCCCTGATCAGGCCTGCCTGGACCTTTGGGTCTAAAATTAAACAGGGATAGGAAAGACTGGGCAATGTCACAACTCTGCCACAGAAAAAAAGCAGAGGCCATGACCCAATTCTGGCAAGCCCAGAGGCGTGCCAACAGCTAAGCTAAATGGGAAAATGCAAAATTACTCTTTTAAATCAAAGCGTTTCCCTTTTCAGCAAGGAAGGCAAAATTCCTGGCTGCTCCCAAAGTATTACTTTTTCTCAGAGGTAACAGTCTGAAAAATGATGGTAACAGATTATGAGCATGCACACCCCAGTATTTACTCCAAATACATGAGCAAAAATATGATGTGGTCCATGAATCTTTTGTATAAAATGCTCTCAAGATATCAGCTGTAAAAGTGGGCGTGTGTTTACATATCTATACAAAATATTTGAACAGAAGGCAGCACAAGTGCTTAAAAATCTTAGTATTAGCCACCGTGGACTTTTTAAAAGTCTAAAATGAACTTCCCCAAAAAAACCAAAATTGGAAGTTTACATTATGCATGTTTTTAGAAATTGGCTTTTAGGAGAATTATTAATATTTCAGTTTCAATCATTCTCCCCAACCAACCCAAGCCTCCTTCCACAAAACAGCATCACCTGGCCTTAAACATTTCCCCTTCCAATTCATGATTGATAGGTTTAGAGTCTAGATAGGGGTCAGGAAACTATAGGCTGTTTTGTTGGAACAAGCCATGCTCATTTGCTCACACATTATCTGTGGCTGCTTTCGTGCTACGATGGCAAAGTTGAGTAGTTGTGACAGGGGCTCTATGGCCTGCAAAGTCTAAAACTTCTAATCTCTGACACTTTACCAAAAACGGTTATGAATCCCTGCTCTAGACCAATAGTTCTCAGTATTTACTGCATATTAGAATCATATGGAGAGCTTTTAAAAATCCCGGTGTCCAGGTCTTACCCTAAATCAAGTCAGTATCTCTGGAGGTGGGACCCCAGTATTTTTTAAGTCCCTTGAGTTACTCCAAGGTGCAACTGAGGTTGAGTACCACTGCCCTAGAAAGCCCTTTATGTTGGCAGAGCCTGGAGTATGGGTCCAGGGGAAATATTCTCTGTTTCGTTTCCTGCCTATCAAATGGGATTTAGAATACCTGCCTCACAAGGTTGTTGCAGGTGCTGAACCCCTGTTATCTTCCATTCCTTAAAAAAAAAAAAGTCAGACATATACCTACTTCCCCTCTGATAAATCTTTTCCTAATAATTTAAATTCGTACTGTAGTAGAGGATAAAGTTCCCAGTAAGTGTTGATAGGCTTTAACAATGTTCTTTTACAACTGCTGTAGGATCTTTCCCTTAAGTCAAGGCTTTCTTAAGGCTCTGCTCAGAGCTCTCTGTAGGAGCCTCCATAATAACGCTGACTAAGTTGAAGGAGGGGACACAGATGGAGACTGGAGGAGCACCTCCAGGTAGCAGAAGGCAATGAATATTCAAAAAGACCATTGCATATGTAAATCAGAAGATCCTTGTATAACAATAAATGTGATTCTACTTTATAAAGATTTCCTTATCAACTGTATTTTTATCTTTAGATTATGGACCAGCTAAATCAGTGGGTCTCTAGAATGAGAGATGGATGCACACCATCCAGAATCATAACTATGGTGGGAGCGCATAACAGAGAAAATGCAGAGAAAATGCACCACCCTACGCGTGCGCACACACACACACTCTCTCTTTCTCTCTCTCTCTCTCTCTCTCTCTCTCTCTCTGTGGGAAAGAGAAGCACTGGGTTCTGATTCCACTTCTGCTGTTTCCCATCTACTGTGAACCCAGGCTCATCAGTTCATGTCTCTGAACTTAAGGTTCTCACATGTTTTTGTTTTTGTGTTTAGTTTGATTATATAAAGTTGGATCACGCAATGTCTGAGAGCCAAATTTGATGAGTCCGCGATGTTAATTCACTTATATAGTAGCCTATCGTGTCATCATTCCCTGGAGAAATGCCTTTTGACCTCCACCCACACCCCACTGCACACAAACACTGGGCCTTTCGGGTTATGCACAGTTACATAGCCTTCCAATAAACCCTTCATTTTACAAATATTCACTTGATAAGTATTTGAGACTCTTCTATGAGCTAAATATTGTTCTAGGCACTGGGAACCCCAGGATAAAAAGGAAAGATGAGACACCTGCCCTTATGGAGCTTACAATCATGTGGTTGATCTGAGAAACAAATCACTAGTAATAGCTCACATTTTTTCCATTTTATTTTTTTTTTATAGTGATTCATGCCCATTACTCTGTAAATTTCATAAATGAGGGAATGAAGTTTTAAAGAGGTTTCAGAGACTGTTCAAGATCTGAGAGTCAGGACTAACCCTTTTCCTTTGATTCTTCATCACATATACGATCCACTAGGCCTATTCACTCTCTTTGTCAACAAATACATCTGCCTCCATACTGGTAACCTTTAACAGACTAGAGCATTATATCACATGTACATAGTAGCCCATTTCCTAATATGTTAAAGATTTGTTTCTCCAGGTTGCCTCTAATATTTGGCAGAAAACACAGTGCCAGAGATAGGGAATGGAGACAGATATGAATTGATCAGAAATGGGGATTGGAGCAAAAACAAAAACCTAACAAGCTGAAGCCGAAGTCCAATCTCTGGCCTTTCTCCAACCTCTCATACTCTATGCTTCAACTGTAGTTCATTGCTTAAGTGGCAGATTATGTTTTCTGAATACCTGCTCTTCTAAAACCTTGCCAACATTCCATGAAATAGTAGTCTATGCTTCAACTGTAATTCATTGCTTAAGTGGCAGATTATGTTTTCTGAATACCTGCTCTTCTAAAACCTTGCCAACATTCCATGAAATAGTAGAGTCCTTCCGCTTTTACCTGGGTGGGCTTTTGTGACTTTCCCTTCAGTTGGTTTTGGCTGAAGTAATGCTCTGTGAATTTCTCTTGGGATGCTTATCCTTGGATCGCAGGCGCTCTCTGTGAGGAAACTCGGGCTCTCTCTGCTTCTCCACCCTCCTGGTCCAGCTAATACCCATTCATCTTCCTATGTCACTTCATTTGGGAAGCCCTACCAGATTTTCCAAGATCTTCTCCTCTGGGAATCTCTTAATATAATTACTGTGGGATGTATCGACTTGTGTTTAATTGCCTGTTGCCCTCACTAGACTGAGAACACCTTGCAAGTTGGAACTAGATCTTGATTGTGTCTCCTACAGCTAGCACTGTACCTGGCACAAGGTGTGCATTGAATAAATACCTGCCAAGGTAATGAATCGTATGAGTACAGGAAAAGCAGGCACCACTCAGCAGCAAGCCATGTGAAGGAGAATTGTGGATTTTAGTTCCTGCTAAGCTTAATATTTAGTTAGAATTGGAACAATTTCACCAAAGACTCTAAGACAATCCTAGGCTTCATTAATAGAAGTTTAATATAAATAATAAGGGAGGTGATTATCTTGTTCTATGAGTTTTTGTTCTGAATACTTCCAGAATATTGTTTATTTTCTCATGCCACCTTTGAATATGTTCTTTATATCATTATTCGTAAGAGATAAAATGTTACCTTGAACAGGTAGTCTTAAAAAAGAAGGCATATTTTGCCTGGAGAAGAAAAAACTCAAGGGGGACCTGACCACATCATTAAATCACTGGATAGTTGTCCTGGAAAGAAGGGACAAGTGTGTACTAATAGATTAATATGTAATGTCGACATCAGGTGACATTCCTGGAGTAACCCTCTAGCAAGAAAGACATGTTTACCTCAGTCAGGAACGTGTGATTTAAAAGACGAACAGTTTCACATTTTTAGTGAAACACAGGAAAAACTTCAGATTTTAAAAATGAGTTTGTATGTGTTGGGAATGGTAGAGAGTTGTTTATTTTTCGTATTAACTAAGGCTTATTTTGAGAATGACACCTCAGAGGTAGGAAATTGGCCCTGTGATCTAGGGGTGTGTTTGATTTCTGCCCTGGAGAAATGAACATTAAAAAAAGAAAAATGTGCCAGGGTCCTTGGGAACTTTCACGAACTTGACTGTACCAGTTCCTGAACATCAGCCCTTAGCAGGGTTCTACCTGACTGCTAAATGTGAATGCTCAGTGCGTTAAATCATCATTTATGATCTCTCATTACTCTCCAAGTGATATGGCTGCTTATTCAAAAGCAATTAGGCTCACTATGTAGAGAGATTACCATTAAGCCTGCATTTTCTGTGAGGTTGGCAATGATCCAGCTCTCATTACTAGCTACTTTGAGATCTTTCAAACTAAAAGAAGGAAGTGTTGAAGGAACTGATGTTTATTGGGTGTCTGCTCTGGGTCAGGCACTGAAATTGGCACTTATAATCCTCACAGCTCAACCTCTTGAGATTTTAGCTATTACTGTGTCCACTTTTCAGCTGAGGAAATGAGGCTCACAGAGGTGAAGTCATGCCCCTGGGACAGCAAAACTGGTGAAGTCCGTAGCTGCCGGTGGAGTCTAGTCTGCCTGACTCCAGTAGCCTGTGTTCTTCCTGCACCACGTGGTCCCCTTCTTTCAGCTGATGCTTATTGACCATAGGCTACACTGTGCTCTAGGGAACACAGACTACATGCTGAGGGAGAGAAGCAGAGGAGAAAGGCATGTGCATGAATAATGCAATCCAAGACAGGAAATTATAGAAAAAAGAATGACAGGAAACCATAATGTCATTCAAGGAAAGAAAAATTTGCTTCCATCCTTGGAAGATTTCCTAAAGGAAAATCTAGGGAAGTTAAGGATTTGGTGAACAAAAATGTGCCTGGCCAGAAGAACCTGAGCAACCCCAAATGATATCCCTCGGAGGCTCTGATTTTTGCTTCCTCTTCCAGAGCGTATGTTAATTTCATTATTTTACCTCCTTCCCTGGCCTCCTAGGGAAGGAGGGCTCAGAATAGGAACCTGAATGGGGAACTTAAAGACTGTCTTTCCTTATCTCTTGCCTTAGATGCGGACCTGAGGTCAGATCTTTTCAGATATTTAAAAAATGTATTATGCAGTGTTAAAGATATAAAAAGTTATATAGTGAATAATAAAACAAAGACCACTCCCTTCAGAAACAATAAAATGTTACCAGTGTTGTTGAAGGCTTCTCTTTCCTTTCCTGGTGGTATCTTCTACCCTCCCCTTCAAAGGAATGCACTATCCTGTATTTGGTATTGATAATACACATTCATATTTGAATATGATGACTGCACATGTGTCTGTATACGTAGGTATTTTATGTATTTGTTGTTATAGTTAGTGGAAAATGGTGCCTTATTGTGTTAAAATTCCTTGCTCTTGGTATATAGGAATAAAGTTGTTTTTTACACATTCATCTTATACCCAGAAACCTTAATTCTAATAACTTGTAGATGTGCTTGTGTTTTTCCTAAAAACTTGTGTATATGTTTATACATAGTTTCATTACATAATATTCTGTTACAGCTTGTTTTTCTATCAACAGTCATAAGAATCATTGGCCTTTATAATTTCAACTGTAGATCATTTTTTGTCATTTTATACTCATGTAGCACGTCATTGAGTGAATATACTGTAATTGATTTGTTCATTCTTTTAATGGTTGTCTTGTTTATGGCTTTTATGGCTTTCTTTTGTTTTAGTTCTGTTTTTTGTTTCTAAGTACTGAGCACTCTTTTATATGACTTATTGTAAACTAGTGAGTGTTTCTCCATCTAGGGTCTATACCTCAGTTTAATTGCTATCTACAAGTTCTTGTTATACCATATTTTCACCAACATTTGGTATTATCAGACTTTAAATATTGATCCATCTTAGACGTAATATATCTCAAAGTAGTTTTAATTGGCTTCTTTCAGTTTACCATTGAGGCTTAATATCATTTTTTTAAATATTTCTCCTGAGAACTGATTATTCATATTTTTTGCCATATTTTGAGTTAAGACTATTTGATTTTTTTATACTCCTTTTTATATTCTAGATAATTGTCTTATGGCTCTCAATGTTCCCTTTCAACAAATGTTTATTTTTATTAACGGTAGTCAAATTTTACCATATCTTGTTCTCTGGTTTATGTAGTTTGTGCCTGGTTTAATAAATATTTCAAACCTTGAGGTGAAAAAGATAGTCTCTTACATTTTCTCTGAATGGTATAAAGTTTACTTTTTTTCACTTAGATTTTTATTCTAGCTTTCATTTTCTTTTATGTTGCAGATGAATTAGGGATCCAATTTTGTTGTTTGTTTCCAGATACATAGCCAATTCACCCAGCAAGATTCACTGACTGATCACCCTTTACTCATATATAGCACTATGCCACCTGACATACATAAAGTTTTCAAGTTTGTGTGACACTGAGGACTGTTTTATTCCATTGGTCTATTTGTTTTCTCTGCACCAATTCCACACCCTTTCCATTATTGTGGGGTTTTTTTTTGTTTGTTTTTTTTTGTGCTACGCGGGCCTCTCACTGTTGTGGCCTCTTCCATTGCGGAGCACAGGCTCCGGGGCCATGGCTCACGGGCCTATCCACTCCGCAGCATGTGGGATCCTCCCGGACCAGGGCACGAACCCGTGTCCCCTGCATCGGCAGGCGGACTCTCAACCACTGTGCCACCAGGGAAGCCCTGTGGGTTTTTTATATGTCTTGATATAGTGGGAGCAAGTCTACCTGCTTTATTTTACTTTTTCAGAATTGCCATGGCTCTTCATGGCCTTACCAGCCATATCAGTTTTGGGATTTTCTTAGAAAATTTTCACAGAAAAACATTCCTTAGATTTTTTAAAAATAAATTTGTTTATTTTATTTATTTATTTTTGGTTGGGTTGGGTCTTTGTTGCTGCGTGCAGGCTTTCTCTAGTTGCGGCGAGAGGGGGCTACTCTTCGCTGCAGTACACAGGCTTCTGTCATTGGGGTGGCTTCTCTTGTTGTGGAGCATGGGCTCTAGGCACACAGGCTTCAGTAGCTGTGGCACGCGGGCTCAGTAGTTGTGACTCGCAGGCTGTAGAGCACAGGCTCAGTAGTTGTGGTGCATGGGCTTAGTTGCTCTGCGACATGTGGGATCTTCCTAGACCAGGGATCGAACCCATGTCCCCTGAATTGGCAGTATTACATACGGCAGTATCATTACGCCTGTGGCATTAGCTAACATCTCTAACATGTCACATGACTATTGTTTCATTTTTTGAGAACAATTAAGGTCTTGTTTCTTTGTAACTTTGAAGTTTATAATACAATATTGTTGACTATAATCACTATGTTGTTCATTCGATCTCTAGATTTATTTATCTTTAGTTGCAAGTTTGTACTCTTAAACAATATCTACACAATTCTCCCAACTCCAGTCCCTGGTAACTAACATTCTGTCTGTTTCTACAAATTTGGCTATTTTAGATTCCCCATATAAGTGATATCATATGGTGTATGTCCTATAAATCAGTTAGGCTTTCTTCACTCATTTTGTTCTTTTTTCTTTGTTCTTCTCTGACTGGGTTATTTCAAATGAGATAAGTGATTCTATCTTCTGTTTGATCTATTCTGCTATAGACACTCTCTGTTGCATTCTTCCTTTTATTCACTGAATTCTTCAGCTCCAGAAAATGATTTTTATGTTTTCTATCTCTTCATTATTTTAAAATTTCGCTCGTGAATTGTTTCCCTGATTTTGTTGAATTGTGTTTCTCTGTTCTCTTGTAGCTTTTTTAGTTTCCTCAAAACAGTGATTATGAATTCATTATCAACTAAATCACAAAATTTTATGCCACTGAGCTTGGTTATTGGAGAATTATTATTTGGTGATGATATGTTTTGGTGATGGTATGTTTCCTTGATGTTTTCCATTTGAAGTAGCAGACACCTCCTCAAATCTTTGCTGTTTGCCTTCATATGGGGTATTCTGTTTGTTGGTGCTGTTATTTTCTGGGTTTTCTCTGCCTTTGTATAGGTACACCTGCTCCACTCTTCTTGATCCCTCCTGTGGCAGAATTCTTAAGCTTTTATGTTTCTCTGGTTCTTAAACCTCACCAGGCTGGCTATTAGAAACCTCTCTTTCATCTTCCAGAGGTGGAAGATGTTTGTGTTTCCTCCCTTGCCCACAACCCCAGGCCTGTTTTCAGAGGGCCTCCGTGTTCACCAGAACCACTATCACTGCTGCACTGGAGCACACACACAGAGCCAGCCAGAGAGTGGGGGGAGGTGTGGGCTTAGCGCTCAGAGCTCTGGAGGTGTCTGTGAACCTGCTGGGGAGATCCTTGAGTGATGTTCTCCCTGTGGTTCATGGGCAAACTTCCTGCTGGAGTTGTGAAACATTCAGCAGGAACCACATTCCTAAAATGCCCTTTGATATTCATATCTGCCTCTTTCTCGATCTCCTCCCTCCCCCAGTCATGGAGGTCTCACCTCAGTACTCAGTGCCATGGGAGAGGAGTAGGCTTATCCAGCGGCGTCTTATACAACAAGGGTAGCCAGGGACTCGCTCATTACTCTCCTTTCCCCACATGGGAGAGGCTACTGTTGGCTAGTTCAGCCCTGTGCTGGGCTGCCTTGGGGGAGAAGTGGTGCCAGCAAAGCTCTTTGCCCTCTTCAGTGTGTCCAAACTGCTAATTTTTACTTAAACAGAGTACTGGAATCCCTCCTTGGGAAGGCTGGACTTCTACAAATTCTCTCTTGTCTGTGGGTGTCTGCCCAAGTCGGCACTCTTCTTGGTTTTCCCCAACTGGGACTGAGAGAGGCTGTGGCTGTTTTACAAGCTCCTGCTTTTTCTGTAACTTGTATGGAGGTTGGTCTCTCTGCCTATCACCCAATGCATGTGTGGGTGAGCCTCCACCTGGGTCCTTTGGCATATGGTGCTTGTTCCTATAACTCCCACAGAGATACTTTTATTCATGGATTGATGCCTAATTAGTTGTTTACAGGGGAAACAAAAAGGAGGGGTGTCTTACGTTGCCATAATGGTGACATCACTCCTTTTACTTAATATTTTAGTTGTGTCTTGGATAAGTAGTGTCATGTGGCTGGGTTTCATTATTGTGAATTCATGTTGACAATTTAAGCTAATTAGTAAGCTTAAATATTACTACTTATAGTGATACATTTTTATTTATATTACTTTAATTTTATGTTTTTAATGCTCTATTGTTTTCTTCCTTAATATATTATTTTATTTTATTTTTCCTTCTACTGTTCTTGAAGGTTTTCACCCTATTTCTGTCCTTTAAATTGTTTTCTTTACAATTTCTTGTAATCAATTTCTTTAGCTTTCTCCAAAACAAACTTTAGGTTGCTTTTAACCTGGACATCCACTTTTGGGTATGCCAGAAAGCCTTCCTGCCTTCCATGTTATGATTGTTTTATATTCTAGTTTTATCTCTTTTTTTAAGCAATAAAGTTACACATTTTATTAATTACAAAATTAGTATTTATTTATTTTGCACACAGGAATAACAATTGACTTGCTGACCATTATGTCTTGCATCTCAAATATTTCCACTAGAATTGATCTCCTTCTACGTGGAATACATCTTAAGTTTCTCTAGTGAGGGTATATTGGCGGTCTCTCTCTATTATTGTTTATTTTATAAAACATCATTATTTAACTCTTTTTTAAAAAATAGCTTTGCTGATTACAGAATTCTAGGATGATGGCTATTTTCTCTTAATTTTGAGATATCCTTCTGTCTTCTGGCTTCCATTTCTGCTGTTAAGCCTATTAGTCTAACTGTTATTCCTATGCTCTTTTATTTTCTCCCTGTCTACTTTTAATATCTCTTAGTCTTTAATGTTCTACATTTTCTCAGTGATACATCTGGGTATATATTTTTATTAATTGACTTGGGGTCTTTTTGTTTTCTGACTTGAGGATTGTATTTTTAACCAGTTCTAGAACATTTTCTCCTGCAAAATAATATTATACTGCCTTTTGAAATTCTCCTTATTCTCTGCTGAGCTTCCTACTAAATGTTAGTCCTTGTCATTCTATTGTCCATGTCTCTTAACGTTTTCATCTCTTTGCTTTTATTCGTGCTGCATTCTGTATGATTTCTTCAGACATTTCTTATAATGCACTAATTCTCTCTTAACCTATTTCTACTCTGCTCTTTAACCCAAATATGGAGGGCATTCTTCTTTTTATGGAGGGGGGGAACCAGGGTTAAGTGCTTATTCTTTCACTTCTGGGAGTTATATATAGGTCTTTTTAAATACTTTGAGTCATTTTTGATAGTCATATTTCAGTCTCATGTTTTGGCTCCGTATTTATTTCTTCAAACATCTTAAACATTCTTATGTTCTGTATAATCCCCAAAACATGAATTCTCTGGTATCTGATTCTGCTTTTTGCATTTTTCTCAATTTTGGAGGCTGAGCTTCTCTAAGGGATATTTACATTTATACTATTACTGGGAGCCCTCAGGCACCATAAACCCAAGATTACTTTTAATACATTTTATACTTGAGATTTCACAAAACTTACATACCTGTTTCAGACTCTCATACCTGCTTGAGGTATGGCCTGTAGTTACAAACTCTCAGTGAGACATTTTTCCCAATAAACAAAAAACTCTCCTTATGACTTTCCTTTGCTGGCAGGCTTTTTTGTCCCCTAAAACACCCTTTAACATATAGTCTTTGAGGCTCTAAGTTATATTTAGGAGTCCTTAGTTCTAATCTTTTATCCTCTGTGGGTCTGAAGCCATTAAAACTCAAGACTCTAGATAGCTGGTCTTGGCAAATGCCCCCAAGCCAACCACTCAGCATTTATTTATCACTGTGGCTTGTTCCCTCTCTATTTGTGGCCTCTGGTGATTTCCTTGTATATGTATTTGAGGGAGAATGCAAGTGGGTGCCAGTGAGCTTGGCTATGAATTAAGAAATGTTTGCTGATATTAACCCAGTGTCTAGTATTTTTAGAGATTTCAGAAAATCTCACCTGTCATTTTACTAAAAGTATGTCTGTTTTATTAGCTGAAGTGATTAATTTACTTTTGATTTGAGTTAGTGTTTTTAGTGCAAAGAGTTTGTAAAAATTAGAGAGTTTATCTGGAAATTTCTGCATGGCCAATATTCTGTCATCTAAAAGAATTTGGCTTCCTAATTTCACCTAGAAAGTGAAGAGTGTGACATTCTAAAGGCAAGCGTCATTCAGAATTTGGCTTAAAAGTGACTTCTTCACTTCTCTGCTCACTTTATTTAAGTAGATCCCCCTCTATATACACACACAACCACACACACGATTATTATCTATTATACTCCTTGTGTCCTTCATATTTTACTATGCTGAAATTATTTGTTTGCATTTATGTAATGTTCATGACCCCCTCTAGAATGCAATAGACCATAAGCTGCATAAAAACAAGGATTGTAACTATTCACTAGTACCTTAGAGAGTGTGTATGGTCCATAGCAAGAAATCAATGATTAATTAACTAAATGAATGAATAAAAAGCTACCTTTTAAACAATAGCTATTCAGTCTTCTTTTAGCTTGTTCTATGTTTGTTGAACAAATGAGTGAACAATGGAAAGGAGAAGGGCTGAATCAAGAATCATTGAATAGAAGTCCCTGCCCTTAACTTTAGTTTCCATTTCAATGACATATTATAAGCTAACTTAAACAACAACAATCTAAAAGTTTCCCTCTGATACATCCTAATACCTTTCTTAAACTTTTGACAAGTAATTAAAATATTAATGTAGAACTACAAGCCAATATCTTTCTCTAAATAAGTAAAAGGAATAAAGTTGAAGTGGGAGCAAAAAGGGATATTTCTGGATAAAATTGTTGTTGTTTATTTTCGTTACGATGAATTGTCTGTGAGCCAGTACCCTCAGAACCCTACGTTTCTTTTTCATGCTATCACTATCCAAACCATTAGATAACTAATAATGGCAAGGACAGTAACAAAACATTATTCAATGCCATCCATACAGCCAGATTGTGCTGTTAGTTCTGCTAGTACATACACATTACAGATGAGAAAACTGAGACTCAAAAACAGTTTTAGTTAATTGTCCAAGATCATAGTAAGTGATTGAGGTTAGATTGGACCAAAATCCTCTCCCTTCGGGACCAACACTCCGACATTGAGGCAGCAAAATCAACCAAGAGGTCCTAGGTCCTGAATATTATTGCACCGTGCAACAAAGATGACTTGTGGGGGAACAAGTGTCGGTCAAGTGGTGAGCAATGCTCAGGACCACCTGGCCCTCCTATGCACACAACACTCCAAAAACTCAAGGCAAGGAAATGATACAGCACCTTTCTGTGACTTTGTTACCTCTCACCCCTGTCTTTAACTGATTTCACAGAATTAAATTCATTGTGAGGATAGGAAGAGGGGAGAAGACCAATGTGCAGTTCACTGAGGGTCCTATATTATACCTCCTGTCCAGGAATTGCTTTGCAAACAGAGGAAAGCAGAAGTAATAATTTATTTTGTATGGAGAACTGTGCTCTGTGCTGTACATACAGTGATTACATTTACATACAATGATTGCATGTAATGTACACATGGACTTAATAGGAAACATTAAGTCCACTCACAGCTGAGGAAATTGAAACCCAGGACCGTGACTAGCAATGCTCCTGTGGGATAATTGTCAAGTGGTAGGGCTGGGATTTGACCAAGTTCTCATCTTACCTCATGGTATTGCTGGCATTAAGTTTTGGGTAACATCTAAAAGAAGAGATGGGGGGCTTCCCTGGTGGCGCAGTGGTTGAGAGTCCGCCTGCCGATGCAGGGGGGGACACGGGTTCGTGCCCCGGTCCGGAAAGATCCCACATGCCGCGGAGCGGCTGGGCCCGTGAGCCATGGCCGCTGAGCCTGCGCGTCTGGAGCCTGTGCTCCGCAACGGGAGAGGCCACAGCAGTGAGAGGCCCGCGTACCGCAAAAAAAAAAAAATAAATAAATAAAAAAATAAAAGAAGAGAGGGGGGAAACAAGAAGGAAGAAGCATGATCTTCTCCTTTGAGTTCCAGGAGTGGGGAAGAAAAATACTTTCCTGGGCCTAATGGCACCTGTCAATGTGTATTTATTGTGTCTCCTCTGGTGCAGCAGTGCAAGATGCTAATAGGGATGAAATCATCTCCTGATCTCCCATTACACAGTGTCTCTGCCTCACTGGCACCACTGAGTACTGTGATGCAGTGATTGATGAGAATAACTCACCTTTATGCAGCACTCTACACTTCACAAAGGACTTTCTGGGATTATGTCATTTGATCTAATTTATGAACAGGCTTTATCTACTAGGCAGTTATCTGTGGTGAACTGTGTCTGATTCAACTTTGTACCTCCCCACCTTGACCCTCGCTGTCCCCAGTCCTAACTGAGCAAAGGGAATTGCAAATAATAGACATTCCAAAGTCTGAAACGGGACTTTTCTTTGGTTTGCCTGTGCTCAAGGAACAGTGAGTAAATAAATGCTCATGGAATTTTATAGTTGCCTCCTCCCAATACAGAAATTGCTCCGGACACAATACTATTCTTCATCTGAATGTAAGTCTCACCCCAGACAGTATTGCACCAACCATTTCCATACCTCTTTGGGAATTAGCAATGACCCAAGTCCTACCCAAGTCAACCCCGCTATTTGAGCAGTGAATGGTGAATATTTATCCTGTCCAGTGTTCTGCCATAGAGTTGGCTAGGGGCCCTTTTCTAACTTCTTCCCTTTCCCGCAGGCCAGTGTCTCCCCAAGCTCTTCTTGGCCCTGAGACATGACAAGGCTATAATGGGTGTAAGGCTTTCCATGGACAATCTGTATTTTACCCTGGTGGCCTTAGCTGCAGAACGTGTAAGGTCCCTGGTCTCAAGAAGCTTGGGATTTCCATCTAATTGACAATTCTAGGTCTAAGCATTGAGCTGGAAATTAATAGTGTTAGGATTGAATTGTGTCTCCTTCAAAATTCATATGTTGAAGCTCTTACCACCAGCACCTTGGAATGTGACTGTATTTGGAGATAGGGCTTTTAAACTTTAATTAAGTTAAAATGAGACCATTGGAGTGGACCCTAATCCAGTCTGACGGGTGCCCTTATAAGAAGGGACATCACGAACTTCCCTGGTGGCGCAGTGCTTAAGAATCCTCCTGCCAATGCAGGGGACATAGGTTCAATCCCTGGTCCGGGAAAATCCCAGATGCCGCGGAGCAACTAAGCCCATGCACCACAACTACTGAGCCTGAGCTCTAGAGCCCGCGAGCCACAATTACTGAGCCCACGTGCCACAACTACTGAAGCCCGTGTGCCTAGAGCCCGTGCTCCGCAACAAGAGAAGCCACCGCGATGAGAAGCCTGTGCACTGCAAAAAAGAGCAGCCCCCGCTCACCGCAGCTAGAGAAAGCCTGCGTGCAGCAACGAAGACCCAACGCAACCAAAAGTAAATAAATAAATAAATAAATTTATTTGTTAAAAAAAAGAAGGGACATCCGGACATACAAAGAGACAGCAGGGATGTGCACACACAGAGGAAGGGCCCAGTGCGTACATGTGTACATAGCGAGGAGGTGGCCATCTGCAAGCACGGGGACAGGCCACAGGAGAAACCAACCTGCTGACAAGTTGATCTTGGACTTGTACTTTTCAGAACTGTGAGAAAATACATTTCTGTTGTTTAAGTCACCCCATCTGTAGTATTTGTTATGGCAGCCCTGGCAAGCTAATAAAAAGAGCATCCAGCAAACAAGCTCAGATATGATTTTAAATCATCCAAGTAAGTCTAATTTTAAAACACATAGATGTTTATTTTTTCTCTAGTCCCTCTGAGGTGCTGCCTGTATATAAAAGCAAAGAAATGGTAAGTAGAGGTTGGATGGCATAGAGTATAAAGTAAGAACTCTGGAAGCTCATTGACAGAGAATAAGGAGAACGGGCAGGATCAGGGAAGAGATTCTGGAGGTTACACTTGAGCTGGGTCTTGTTTGATGAATGAAGTCACTTAGTGAATACTAGGCGTTGAGTGCCTAATAGCTGAAATAAAAGGAAGAATGAATGGCTCTCAGAATGGGAGTTCTTTAAGTCTTTATTAAGGTCCTACTATGTTCAAGGTATTATGCTAGACACTGAAGACACACAAATAAAAGAAAAATCATTACCCATGAAAAATTCACAGGCAAGCAGGGGAGAGAGGCAAATAAACAACTAATAATTAGGTAATATGATAAATGCCAAACAGAGTGCTAGGGAAACAAATAGAAGAAAGCCAGTAACTCTGGGGCAAAGCAGGGAATGCATCACCCACAAAGAGCTGGTACACAGGACGGTGAGGACAGCCAAGGATCAGGACTTCTCTGATGGGCTGCCTCAGGCAAAGGCATCCCAGGCAGAGAGAACGTGGCAGGATCCATATTCTAGATGTGTGTCGGAGAGAAGCAAGTGGGACCAGATGATGAAGGTCTTGTAGAATATTTTCTCTCCAGTCTCCTTATTTTTCACTTGTTTGTGCTTACTTAGCTGATATTTATTTAATTGGTGATGGTTTCCCAAAGATTATTCAACCAGAAAATTCATTAAACTCTATTACAACCACCACACAAATTAATAATATCTCATTGTTATGCCAAAAAAAAGGATTTGCGGCTTCATCTGTGCATGTTATTTTTTAAACAATTACTGGGCAACCTACTTAGAAACACCAATTATAATCAACTTAATTCTTCACTTAATCAGCTCTCTTTCTTAGATTTGCTGTTTGTTATCCCGCAGCTCCTTGGGAAGATGGGTGCTCAGGAGACCTGAGAATTAATGAGACATTCCTTGAGGACATTTATGGGGCTTTTTGTGGCTAACCCATTCTCTTAGTTGAAGGAAGGAGAAGCAAGACATATATGCTGATGCTCCAGGAAATTCTGCTGGGCCTTTAGCTCTGCTCAGGAAGCAGTTTTGGATTCAGATGTGTTCAGTTTGTTGCAGGCCAGTACATTAGCCTCTGCAGGAGGGTGGGTGTCCACAGACAGGAGTGTTGCGACAGACTGTTTACTGTCACTTGGGCTCTACCTGCAGGCTGTTTGGGAGCAGCCAGTGTAGGCGCCCCCGCTTACTTCCATCATCTCCATCCACGGGGATAATTGGCAAGGCTGGCCCCAGGCCAAGTGGTAGAAGCAATGAAGTCTGTGATCTCTGCAGCTTCCCAAACTCCTCAGTCACTTCCTCCTGCCACCTCCAACCCCAGGCTCAAAGAATTGAGTGCACAAATAAATAAAAAGGTGTGTGGACCAACCCCAAGCTAGCCTTAAGCAGTTAGAGTTTGGGACACTCAGTCCCTGCCTTGGTGTCTGAGCCTAGCTTTTAGCATTTCTTTTTTGTACTATTAGAAAGTATGTCCTTATTTTGAGCAGAAATTCATTCACACATTCAGTATTTACTGAGCACCTACCATGTTCCAGGCATGATTCTGGTTTAAGGGAATATAGAGGCTCTCATGGGATTCTTGAGCTCAAGAGGGAAAGAGCCCCATTTCCATTATTCCTCGTCTCTAACGTGGTGATCAGTTCCCCTTGGGGGTCTTGTATATTCATTATATCCTTTCCCATTTTCACTTGTGTTTCCTTAGGGGTTCCCTCAGTCAGAGGCCTTGAGTGGTTTTATTCACTCTCCCAGATTCACTTCTCTGCTTTTCACATGCAAGTGATCCATTCCCAGCTCACCCTCCAGTATGCCTTGTCCTGCCCGTAATGAACAGCATGATTTCATCTCTTGGCACTGTCCCCTGCCTAGAATGCCTTCCCTCTTTTATTCACCTGGTAATTCCTTTCTTCTCCCATCTCTGTTCTCATACTTTTCTTGGCATACTTTGCCTCCACACCCAGGACCATGAAACAGGCACCATTTACTGTGAACGGCCAACACAGTGACTGGCATCTCAGGGCTCAATCAGTGTTTATCGACTTAATGTGTTGTCTTCTCTCGGGTCCAGAGAAGGCTCTGTGACGTGTGTTAAGGGAGCTGCCATGAGCCGACGCCCACAGTAAGCCAGGGCCATGTGTCCTGGAAGCTCCTGCTTCTGCCTGAGTCTGGCCATGGCTTCTAGTGGCAGGTCTCCCGGCTCTGCGTCCTCAGCTTTGACGCCAGCCCCCCTCCAATCAGCCTGCTCTCAGCACTTTAGCTCCCTCTGTACTCCCTGCTAACTTCTCTGGAGATTTAGGGAGGTAGGACTCGCTTTCCCCACATCACACTGGGGACTCTGCCACCAAGCCCAGCTAACTAAACCCCACCCCCAGCCTTTGCTAATCTACCACTCAGGTACAGCATGGGACACAGGGCTTCCCATCCAGTCTCCTGGGCACACCCTAGGAGGCTAATTGCTGGTACCATCCACTCTGTAACGTCCTGGAAACTTCTCTGGGATTACTATGGTTGGCCCCCTTTCAGCCTCTCACAGGCATCTAAGTTCCCATCATCTGCTTCCCAGTCTCCCTTTACTACCTGCAGGTCCCCTTCTGTATGGCTCATAGGGTAAGGCTGTGCTCTAAGCCCACTGGTCTCATGGTTTTCTTTTTTGTTTCTCCTGCTGCTAGCATAAGTCTACATACAATCTCACAAGGCTAGACTGTAACTCACTATTTTTGAATAATCCCTTTCACCCTGAGTTCACTGCATATGAAACACTTATCCCAGTTGCTTTTATGGTGAGTAGGAGTAAAAATTAGGCGAAAAAAACCCCTCATTGTTTAAGATGAAGATAATACGTATTCACCATACGATAGTAAATTTTCAACAATTTCTAATTTTCTTTCAAGAAAATCATTGTGGTTAACTTCCCTCTTTGCAGTCACCAAATTTTAGACTAGACAATACTGTCTAGAAGTTACAAATTGGTGGTTCACAAACCGAGGTTGGACTGTAGAGTTTTTTCCAACACTGAGTTGTAAAACTTTGAGCGTCCATATGCCTCAGTTCACAAAGGCCCCTCCCACTTGTATTGTCACGTAAAATGTGTACATCACCCACGCGCTCCTCAAGACCTGTGAGCTCTAGCCTAACCCTCTCTTTTGAGGACCAGAGGGCAGCAGTGATTTGCTCATCATTATGTAAACTACTCAGTTGTGATGCTAGTACTAGAATGCAGGCAGCCTAACTTCTAGTCCAGGGCTCTTCTGCTATAACCAAGTTGTCCCCCAAAATTCCCAATATAGAAAAGTAACCTGAATTTGAATTTCCTTAGTCTGCGGGAAAGGAGGAGAGGGAGTCACATTAAAAGTAAAACTCCAAATTTTACTAGATCTTGTCCAAACCTGCATGCACAGGAAATCCACCCCGCTGTAAAATCTGACGCAGTCGTTTCTTAAAGTCCTCAGTGGATGGGGTCTCACGCCTGCTCAAAAACTCACGTGTTGGCTAATCACCACAAGGCATTTGCCACACTCTTCCTTATCCAATCTGCCTATCCCTCTGTCATTGATTTGGTCTGACCCACAATTGCCACTACACCCATTTTTCTGCCAAGGGCATTGTCAACCTGTGTTCCAAAGCTGTGCATCCTCAAATCCTGCCTTCCTATGTCTAGCCTAGAAATGTACTCCTTAATGGACACTTCCCACCATGAAAGTATGCTTGGCAAGTGCTTGCATATAGGCCCCTAACCCCATCACTTCACCTGTTCTACTCAGACTTGTCAATCCCCTTCACTTTTAGCCCAGAGCCCTTGCTAATATAACCATTGCATGGCTTTTATTTTCTGATCAGAACTTCTTTTGTCCCATCTCTAGAAGAGGGTTTGCCTCCCTCCTGGGGCTGTTGTAAAGGTTGCAATCAGTACTGTGTGTGGCAGTACCCAGAAAGCTGCATCATGCTGTACAAATGTTAGGTCTGCAGGTTTATACAGCCTTCTGTTCTCGGCTTCCACTATTTACCAGAATGTCATGTTTACTCATTTTTGTGTGTGTATCTATTTTTCCTTTTAAAAAACAAACGATATTTTAAAGTTGAAAGCCTAAAAAAATCCATTCCAATTTGCATAGCTCTTAGGTTATTAGATTCTTGAGAAATGTCCTAAGTCTTCCAAGTGTATCAACTTTCAATTTAATTCAGCTTACCACTGTTGAACACTTACTCCTGGGCCTCTGCTGAGTACATGCATGTCTCTTTTCTCAGAAAGCATTTAACTAGATCTAGACCACATTGTCTCTTACTATAAATAGCAAACCTGAGAAGACTGATGAAGTGACAAGAACAACAATTGATCCTGAATATACCCAGGTTTTAGGCTTGAAACCACATTCTATTAAAATTCTGAGAGTTGTGAGACCTAGATTGGAGCCTTAGCTCACCACCAAGTCACTGTTTCCCCCTTGGGAGTGGTCTGTAAAATTTGGAGCTTCCGATTCCTCATCTGGACAATGATAATTGAAGATGAACATGTTACACTGTAGAATTGTGGTTGGATATAAACAAGATCCCATATACAAAACACTTAATAAATTTTAAAATCTTTTAGTATTTTTGAGAAAGTTGCTATCCTATATAAGTAATCTTCTCTAAAGCCTTATGATTACTTTTTCATTTTGCATAAAATTTATGAACTGAACTAGTCTGTGAGGTAATTTGCTGAGACATGGCTGTTCTGCACTGTATTAGTCTGGGTCCTCCACAAAGAGATCCCACGACCAGATTAAACATGCTACAGTTTTGTTAGGAGAGGTGCCTGCATGAGAAAAAACAGGCAGGTCACCTGGGAAGGCTGGGAGAGCCAACCAATCACAAGGCAAGTCTGTGACCCCAAGTGAAGGAGAGAGATTTGGATGTTAGCATCCTGGACCTCCATGCAGTCACCGTCAAGTCCAGCAGAGCCCCTGGGTGTCCTCAAGCCAAAGTCAGTTTAGAGGAGACCCTGTCTCCCAGGAACTAGTTTTTCTTGGTATCCCTGCCATGCTCAGTCCTTGGCCCAGAGAAGCCTGTGGGAGGCATGGCCTTGGCACAAAGCCAGCAAGAGATATCAAAGAAGCAGCTGGAGCCTTCGGACAGCTCCTCCCTGTGGTTGGAGGTCCCAAGGGGCATCGTCACAGCTGCCTCATACATTGCCTTCTGATGTCTACAGAAAAACCCACAGACTGATTTGCTATCTCTTTTGGAAGATTTATTTTTACAAATCTGTTTCCACAAGCACACATCATGTATGCTTCCTTTAAATGAGATTTCAGTAACCCAAAGGTTGACAAACAGAAAATCAGTTCAACAACACAATGGGTCAATTCTGACTTTTTGGTAATTCGACCAGCCATTTGTGATATAATCCAGTGGGGCCTGACGTTTGGCAGTATAGCTTCTAATTCATAGCGATGGCTGGTGACTTTGGATTTGGTTAGAACTGGTCTGCCAGTGCCTGGCTGCATGACTTTGGTCAAGTCACTGAACTTCACTGACCTGTGTTCCTCTTTTATAAAATGAACCTCATAATATCTTCCACAAAAAACCCTGCTGCTAATCAAATCTGATAAAATATGGTAGATAACCAGCAAGTTCCCTGGCACAATTCAGACAACTAATTTAATAACTAGCTTTTATTTGTAGTGTTATTTTCACTATCTTTTCCAATCCTCGACCACATAAAAGCATTAATTAATGGAATTTCTATGTAGTATTAATAAAATTAATATTTGGATCTGTCCCAACACAGTAGTTAACACATGCCAGATGGTCTGCAGGTACTAGCTCCCTTTCTTCCCTCCTCTTAATTTTTCTGACAGTTTTTACGTCCTCTAACAGAATTATTTTTCTATTAGTGCATAATTTAAGAATTCTATCTTCCTAGTGGCCACTGTCTCCTTTCTTCCTTTTTGGGCAGCCACAGGCAGTAACGCATTCATGAGGACTCCATGAATTCATTAAATGTTCTTTTATTCATCATTTGTTGAAAACCTAGTTGGCTCCAAACAGCAGAAATTCAGATGGTCATATAATTGTTTTTGCCCTTAAGAAGCTCACCATGTCATGTGGGTGGGGAGGAGGGAGGACAGGCCTGTAAGTTGTCTGTACCTTGGACGGTGTTGACCCAAAGAGAGGGTGATCCACTGTGTTGGGGGCTGTGGAGTTGTCAGGAAAAGCTTCTTCTTTTCCTGTTTATTCTTCTCTTCCTCTTCCTTCATCATCATCACCGTCTTTATTCCATTCAATGTCTGTTGACCCAGGAAGACTGTCAGACACTGTGCTGATTTCTTTATGTATATTAACTAAATTAATCTTCATCACGATATTATGAAGTATGTGTCTTCATTCTCCAAAAAAGGAGTCTGGATCACACTGAAGTTAGTTGTCTAAGACTCACCCACCGACTCACTAGTAGAGCCAGGTTTCAAGACCAGGTAACCTGGCTCAACAACCCACAGGTGTAACCAATGAGATAAATGGCTTCATGAAAGAGAAGATGCCCAGCCTGGATCTTGAGCACAGAGGGAGGCAGCAGGTGGACAGTCTCAGGGAGAGCGTGACAGGCAGGGCAGCATGAAGCAGCCTAGTCTTATTCATTGTGTGTCACACATAACATCTAGCCCAGTGTTTTGCACACCACTGGTGGGCTGTCAGGACTTGTTGAATGAAGGAAAGAGTAATTAAAGCTGTGCGTGCTCCCCAGCCTCTCATCCACCAGTCCACCTCCGGACACTGACCTCTCTAAAATTCCATATCCAGTCTCACCTCAACCAGGGAGCTGTCTCAGACTACACTTGCACACAGTGACTTCTCCTCCCCCAAACCCCTGTAAGAATAAATATCCATGACTCTCAGGTAGCATTTAATTCTAAGGCATCTTGTGTATTCGATACTTTTTTAGGCACATACAGCGTATAAGTTTCCCAAGAATAGAGTCCGTGCGAAGCAGTGTGTGTGATGAAGTGGAAGAGGCGCCGGTTTGGAATCAGATCTGAGTTTGAGCTGCCTTCTGCTTCTTCCTTTCACCAGCTGTGTGACCTGACAGAGGGCGATGGCTTAAAGTCTGTGGTCCTTGTCCCTAAACTTGACTATTAGATACGTCCCTGGCATCATCTAGCCCCACATCTGGCATACAGCCCCTCAATCAATGTGAATGTAGGCCCTCTTGTGCTTCTTCACTGACATATTTGCAAATGAGGCCATTGGTTAATACACCGTAAGGAAGTGTTCTGACAGCTTGAAAATGGAATAAATCACCTACTCCGATCAGTGACCACTGAGCATCTAGTCAAACCAAAGGGGAGTGGGGATATTGTGCTTCAGGAACTCGTTCTCAGACATTATGTAACAGCATGGATTTACAGTATAGCACAGGGAGCTATATTCAGTATTTTGTAGTAACCTATAGTGGAAAAGAATCTGAAAAACAATATATGTATGTATATATATATGTGTGTGTGTGTGTGTGTATCTGAATCACTTTGCTGTACACCTGAAACTAACACAATATTGTAAATCAACTATAGTTCAAAAAAAAAAATCGGTGAAAACTCAAAAAAAAAAAAAAGAAATATAACAGCAAAGTGCTGTCCTATAATACAAGCATAGCACCTCTGATAGCTAACAGCCCTCTGAATGGAGGCGCTGGAGAGAGGCTCTGTGCAGCCAGACTTTGGTGTGAGCAATGGTTTCGTGAAGCGTGAACTAGGTTTGCCTTACCCAAATTGTAATTTGAAATGCTATTCATGCATTTGAAGTGATACATTCCCTCACCTTCACTCATTTGTTCATTCAACAAATAGGTATTACGTACTTGCTCTGTGCAAGGGACTCTGAACTCAGTTGGGGCCACAGAATCAAAGGGATAAGAATGCTGAGCCTCAGTGGAGAAGCTCTGTCCCTGAACCAGGCAGCCCAGGTTCAAATCCTGACCAAGCTCTCACCAGTCTGGCAGCCGTGGGCAGTTTGTAAAGACCCTTTGAGACTCAGTTTCCTCATCTGTAAAATGGAGATAGTAATAGTGCTTGCCTAATATGGGTTATGATAAAGATTCCCAGACATGATATAGTAAACTATTTAGTACTGTACCTGGTGCATACTGAGCATTTAATAAATGCTGAATTGTACGTGTATGTGTGCAACGTATCACATCATCTGATTCTTTCAAAGCTAGTGATCATACATTTAAAAACATCATTTAGATTAAGCCTAAAAGATCACTGATGGTCAAGTTTATATGAGTGTCTTTTGATTTGGCCCTTGAAAGAATTTGCAGTTTGTTCTCAGCTATCATTGTGGTCAGAAGTCTGCCTTAGTATAATACTTCTAAGAGCCCAGAAGCAACTACTTTGCAGAGGGTGTAGGTGGCAGGTGGACAGGGGTGAATGGGAACAGCTTCACAGAGGCACAGAGGAAGTGGCATTTTACCTGATAGGGAAAGTATTCATAGCAGAGAAACAGGAAGAGAAAGGAAAGAAAAGTGTTGTGGAAGTCTTGAAGTATCTGGGATATTGCAAGCAGTTTAAATGTTCAAAGAATTGCAAATGGCCAAATGTCAGAAAATTCCAAACGGCCCAAAGTGGCTCCAGTATCATTTCTGAGGTCAGTCAGAGAAGGGGAAACTAGAAATACTAATTGAGGTCAGATGAAGCAGGGCCTTGATGCATGAGTATTTGGTGTGGCATGTAGGTTCTCTGATCCCATACCTCACCTCCCAGATGGGAAACGGGGGTTCAGACGGAGAAGCTTGAGAGGCTGGTTATTTCTACTATGTAGTGCTTTAGAAAAAATCCACTCCAAACATAGTAGCTTAAAATTACACAAATTTATTTACTTCTTACAATTCAGTTGGTAAGTCAAAACTATTCTTCTGCTTCAGGTAGTGATAGACAGGGTACTGGGTGAGTGGATGCTACAAAATGGCTTCAGTCACCTGACTGGCATCTGGCATTGACCAGCAGCATCTAGGAGCTCTGAGTATCAACCACAGCTTAATTCTCCTCCTTCTGGAGAACATGGAGCAACGAACTGAGAAGCGATATGGAGTGACCACGTCGCTGCTTGGGCTTCCGCACAGCATAGCAGTCTTAAGGTAGCCAGACTTCTTACTTAATGGCTGTCTAGCCAGACAGTACAAAAGTGGAAGCTGTCAAGCCTTCTTAAGATTTAGTTCAACAACTAGCAGAATGTCAGTTCCTGTACATTCTGTTGTTTAAAGCAAATCATGGTTAAACAGTCTATGGTTGATATATCCTATGTTTAAAACTTCCCAGGTTCAAGGACACTACACAAGAGCATATGTGCTGAGAGTCATGCTTTATTAGGGGCCATCAAAGTAACAATCTTCCACACTGAATAACTTCTCCAAAATCAAAACCAGTAAGTAACTAGCACTTCTGAAATTAGAACCCAGGTCTCTCCCTTGTCTTTTGGAAATGTCATGATGGGGAAAATGAATAAACTTTTTCCCCATCACCATAGGGCTTGAGGAAAAACAACTATTACCCAGCAGCTGCTAGATAGTTACATACTTTATTCTAAAGGTCCAAGAATGCAGCTGTAGTCATCTTTCAGAAAACAACTCTCTGACCTTCATGGTTGGATGAGGGAATGAAAAGCCCCTAGATAACTAAGGAAATTACCAGTGACATAGAATCTGCTTTTGATGCCACCTGGCAAAAAATCATTAAAAACAGTTACCATCTTCTGGCCAAAGTGTGAGAGCTATTCAATTCAGGACTAATGAACATGGCACTATTGATCTTCTAAGACGGTCAGGACTGATCTGTGTCGAAGCCATAAATTATATTTATGAAGACATTCAAATAGCACACAATGATTACTTTTTCTCTTGGAAGCCAGGAGTAGCTGCAGAGACGTCTGTTTTGCACAAGGTGATAGAACTACTTCTTCCACAGTTATCTGACTGGGACAGGAAGACAGATATTCACCGGCAAAGGCACAATCTCATTTTGGAGACTTGATAGTTCCAGCTCTGTCTCCCTTGCACGTTTCATCTCTTTACAGAAGACAATATGTGAAATCATTCTTCATTTAGCTTTCATCTTTTTAGTGTTTTTTTTAAATTTAGTGGGTTTTAAAAAATTAATCTGATATAACAAACCAGAAAGGATCCTTGCAAAAATTTGCTTCCGAACAGGAAGTAAAGCTATTAGCTAAAGGAGTCACAAATATTCAAAGAAGTAAATATTAGTAAAATGTCTATGACAGAATAGACAATCCCTAGAAAGCAAGTCAAATTCCCATTGTTCTGGTTGGCCGACTGAGGCTCCACTTATGAAGTAACTTGTTCAAGATCATACAGAGAACATTTGGCCTGGCACTGGCTGGCACCCAGTCACCCTGCCTTTAGAGGCCAAGTTCCCCTCCATAGCACACAGCCACCCTCACCCAGTAATTTGTCATCCTAAGAGTTTGAAAGCTAAGGGTAGGTGTGAGAAAAAGCAAGGAAATGGATGTCAGAATCCAGGGTTTTAGTTTAAAGTCTGACACTGAATCACTCTGTTGGCTTGGACAAAGCCCTTAACATCTCTGAGCCTTAGATTTCCCATTTGTAAAATAATATGTAACCTGAGTAGAAGACCCTGTTTAATCTTAAAATTCTGATTGCATTTCCCTGACTAGCTCTGAGGAGACCTGGGTCTGCAGAGGCTCGATAGGAACATTACACTTTAAAGGGAGTGGAAGAAAAATCCATTCCATACTTCCATTAGAGGAGACTCATTCCCCAAAGGAATGGCTTTGCTGCAGCTACACAGGTCAGCAGCTGTGGGAGGCTAATTTAGGTTGTCTCTGCCTCATTGGCAATCACGAGGCTTGATATGCATTTGAAACAAACTAAACACTCCTAATCACCTCGAGAAAGGGATAACTCATTATAACTGCACACTAAGGAACTTCAGTGACATTTATTCTGCATTTGTGTACAAATAGATTACATTATTTAACTAAATCAGTTTGGGCAGCTGGAAGCTACCCGCACACTCATTTATCCCTGCGGAAGACTGAACAGTGATTAAAAGAGAATACCTCTTTAATTCCAGATGTCATCTGCATTCCGCAAGGAGAGGTTTGGGAAAACTCCCTGATTATGTAGTCTTACACGAACCAAGCATTTCTTTTAATGCCACAGCCCGATTTGGAGGTGAGGAAGGGGCTACAGAAAAGCCAGAGGAGCCCATTTCTGTAGCCATCTGGGATGCATCAGCTCTGGGTTGTTTTTTCTTATTTTTCCCCCGCCTTCGTTAGGAAGCACGCTCCTCCACACCCCCTCCCTGACATGCCTGAGATGATCAGAGTTGAGAACCGGAACCTTCTGTTTGATGATTTGGTTCCTTAATTTGGCCATCTGGAATTCCAGGTAGCACATTGTTTCAAAGTGTGAGTTTTCACATGGGAATAGGGCCTCGTGGGAGAACCTATCATTTGGGACACATCTTGGTTCTTTAAGCCTTGGATACTTTGGAGTTTGTTTCTCTCTCTCTCTCTTTTTTTTTTTTCTTTTATACCTAAAGAGGGAGTTAAACAGGTTACAGTTAAAACCTCTGTGCCTATGGTACAGAAATGAGAGAACTCATTTCTGGCAGAAACAACTGACTGCATCAGACTTGATGGGCTCTGTGAGAGCAACTTGAAATCTGACTTAGAGAAACCAGAGCTTGTTAAATACCTACTATGGGCCAGACATCGTGGGAGGCATGTTACATAATCTCAGTCAATTCTCATATCTGGCTGCAGGGTCAGCTCCGTAGGCCTTAAGACCTGTGCAGTCACACAGGGCCCACACTTAGAAGGATCATGTTCTGTTGTCACCATCAGGAAATTCTTAATAATTTTCTTGCAGGGCCCCCCATTTTCACTTTGTCCTGGGCGCTGCAAATCTTACAGCTGGTCCTAACTGGCTGGATAGGTACTATTATTTGTATGTGCACGTGTGTTTAACAGATTTTTATAAAGGGTCCACTGAGTCTCAGACTTGGATCTTCTTGATACTAAATTGTATGTTCCTTTATATTTTTCTGAAAAATTAAACTTTGCAAAATGCATGGTATTTTCTCAAAAGACTTACTAAATCTTTACCTTAAAATATCTCATGTCACCCAAGGGAGTAGGGGTGGGGTAAGGTGGGAAATGATAAAATAATGATAATAGAAAATATAATTATAACAACAATAATAATATATTTCTGGAGGCTTCTTGTATTTTTTTTTCCTTTACATCTATCCATTTGGACATGTGTAAGTTATGTGAATATACATGAGAAAATGACTAGTTATAGCTGGGCCTTGGTAAATCATAAATCAAATAAAGTAAATTTTTATTATTTCAAATTACAAAGTCATTTCTAACATACATTTAAGTGAGCTAATGTAACTGGTGTCGCCTCACATATTTCAAAAGGAGAAGAAACATTTCAGATGGTAAATTAGTCATGCTTGAACATTAACTATTAGACTTGAGGCCATTTTTAGATAACTGCATTTCTTTTCCTTTCAGAGAAATGTGTCATCTATTTAAGATTCATATGCTTTAGGATGTGTTCAAGCCTTTAGTGTTGAAACCGAAAATTTAAAAACTGACTAAATAATTGGTATACATACATGAGTACTTACTATGTGCTGATACTGCGTTTACATGGAGAATACAGAGATTAATATGTTAATTCACCAAATAGTTTTAAGTGCCAGCATAATCCAGGCACTGTGTTAGCCATTTGCAATAGAGAGTGAAAAGGTAGATATTTTCCCTTGCTTTTTAAAATGTTATTTTCTATATTTTAAATATGCATTCTATATTTTAAAATAATATAAGTAAAAAGACATACGTACGAAGTGTGATATAAAAGATAAATATAGGGGGTTTAGGAATCCTTGCAAATCTTACAGCTGGTCCTAACTGGCTGGATAGGTACTATTATTTGTATGTGCACGTGTGTTTAACAGATTTTTATAAAGGGTCCACTGAGTCTCAGACTTGGATCTTCTTGATACTAAATTGTATGTTCCTTTATATTTTTCTGATAAATTAAACTTTGCAAATAATATGTAACCTGAGTAGAAGACCCTGTTTAATCTTAAAATTCTGATTGCATTTCCCTGACTAGCTCTGAGGAGACCTGGATCTGCAGAGGCTCGATAGGAACATTACACTTTAAAGGGAGTGGAAGAAAAATCCATTCCATACTTCCATTAGAGGAGACTCATTCCCCAAAGGAATGGCTTTGCTGCAGCTACACAGGTCAGCAGCTGTGGGAGGCTAATTTAGGTTGTCTCTGCCTCATTGGCAATCACGAGGCTTGATATGCATTTGAAACAAACTAAACACTCCTAATCACCTCGAGAAAGGGATAACTCATTATAACTGCACACTAAGGAACTTCAGTGACATTTATTCTGCATTTGTGTACAAATAGATTACATTATTTAACTAAATCAGTTTGGGCAGCTGGAAGCTACCCGCACACTCATTTATCCCTGCGGAAGACTGAACAGTGATTAAAAGAGAATACCTCTTTAATTCCAGATGTCATCTGCATTCCGCAAGGAGAGGTTTGGGAAAACTCCCTGATTATGTAGTCTTACACGAACCAAGCATTTCTTTTAATGCCACAGCCCGATTTGGAGGTGAGGAAGGGGCTACAGAAAAGCCAGAGGAGCCCATTTCTGTAGCCATCTGGGATGCATCAGCTCTGGGTTGTTTTTTCTTATTTTTCCCCCGCCTTCGTTAGGAAGCACGCTCCTCCACACCCCCTCCCTGACATGCCTGAGATGATCAGAGTTGAGAACCGGAACCTTCTGTTTGATGATTTGGTTCCTTAATTTGGCCATCTGGAATTCCAGGTAGCACATTGTTTCAAAGTGTGAGTTTTCACATGGGAATAGGGCCTCGTGGGAGAACCTATCATTTGGGACACATCTTGGTTCTTTAAGCCTTGGATACTTTGGAGTTTGTTTCTCTCTCTCTCTCTTTTTTTTTTTTTCTTTTATACCTAAAGAGGGAGTTAAACAGGTTACAGTTAAAACCTCTGTGCCTATGGTACAGAAATGAGAGAACTCATTTCTGGCAGAAACAACTGACTGCATCAGACTTGATGGGCTCTGTGAGAGCAACTTGAAATCTGACTTAGAGAAACCAGAGCTTGTTAAATACCTACTATGGGCCAGACATCGTGGGAGGCATGTTACATAATCTCAGTCAATTCTCATATCTGGCTGCAGGGTCAGCTCCGTAGGCCTTAAGACCTGTGCAGTCACACAGGGCCCACACTTAGAAGGATCATGTTCTGTTGTCACCATCAGGAAATTCTTAATAATTTTCTTGCAGGGCCCCCCATTTTCACTTTGTCCTGGGCGCTGCAAATCTTACAGCTGGTCCTAACTGGCTGGATAGGTACTATTATTTGTATGTGCACATGTGTTTAACAGATTTTTATAAAGGGTCCACTGAGTCTCAGACTTGGATCTTCTTGACACTAAATTGTATGTTCCTTTATATTTTTCTGAAAAATTAAACTTTGCAAAATGCATGGTATTTTCTCAAAAGACTTACTAAATCTTTACCTTAAAATATCTCATGTCACCCAAGGGAGTAGGGGTGGGGTAAGGTGGGAAATGATAAAATAATGATAATAGAAAATATAATTATAACAACAATAATAATATATTTCTGGAGGCTTCTTGTATTTTTTTTTCCTTTACATCTATCCATTTGGACATGTGTAAGTTATGTGAATATACATGAGAAAATGACTAGTTATAGCTGGGCCTTGGTAAATCATAAATCAAATAAAGTAAATTTTTATTATTTCAAATTACAAAGTCATTTCTAACATACATTTAAGTGAGCTAATGTAACTGGTGTCGCCTCACATATTTCAAAAGGAGAAGAAACATTTCAGATGGTAAATTAGTCATGCTTGAACATTAACTATTAGACTTGAGGCCATTTTTAGATAACTGCATTTCTTTTCCTTTCAGAGAAATGTGTCATCTATTTAAGATTCATATGCTTTAGGATGTGTTCAAGCCTTTAGTGTTGAAACCGAAAATTTAAAAACTGACTAAATAATTGGTATACATACATGAGTACTTACTATGTGCTGATACTGCGTTTACATGGAGAATACAGAGATTAATATGTTAATTCACCAAATAGTTTTAAGTGCCAGCATAATCCAGGCACTGTGTTAGCCATTTGCAATAGAGAGTGAAAAGGTAGATATTTTCCCTTGCTTTTTAAAATGTTATTTTCTATATTTTAAATATGCATTCTATATTTTAAAATAATATAAGTAAAAAGACATACATACGAAGTGTGATATAAAAGATAAATATAAGGGGTTTAGGAGTCCTTCTTGGTGGGCTTTCCGTGGAGAGGTCACAGGGGAGACAGACTCACATCTGGTATCAAAATAGTGAAAAAAGTGGTAAGTTAGGGAACAAATAACAGAGTGTGAAAATCCAGAGAAACGGGCATTTGATCCAGAGGGGTGAGTGGAAATCCACGAAACTGCTTGGGGTCCTCAAAAGAGGCATCCTTGGAGTCCAGCAGCTGGGGACCCCCACTCAGTTACCACATTGAATGGGTTTCCTTGGTAAAATAGGTGTTAAAGAGGAAGAGAAGAAGGTCACCATGACCCATGGGTTTCCTGTTAGCTCTGAGAACTCTGTGATTTGGTGATTTCAATAGATGATCTAGAATAAGATTGAGAGAAGATGAATGCCTAGCCAAGGGAAGAAAGTCAGAAAAGCTAGAGGCTGGAGGAACACAGGACACATTTTAACACCAGCCACTGTCACAGTAACAATAATAATAACAACATTTGCTAAAGGTAATGGCAGGCACTGTGTTCAGTGTTTTCTGTGCATTATTTCGACTTCTCACTGCAGTGGCGTCATGTCTTAATTTGCTAATCCCATGGCAGCTAATGTACAGCTATTCAGTGTCTATTACTCTGTGGCTTTATTCTGGCCACCTCCCCAGCTCTGATCTTCATCCTCCCTCACCAGGGCAGCTGGCACAGCCTTGTCATTTCTCATAGCTCTGCCTCCAGCCCAGTTTCCATACTGCAGCCAAAATTGTTTGATTAAGACAAAGATTTGACCACTTCCTGCTTTGGAACCAAAGGGGGCTCCCATTGTGTCCAGGATATATATGGGTCACACACTTTACCTGGCGCTTGATATTATCCACCACCTTGTCCCAACCTACCTCACGGTCTTACCCAACACACCATGCTGTATGATGGAAAGGGAATAGAATTTAACATTGGCCATGAGTTCAAGTCCTGAACCTTAAGTAGCTAAGCAACTTTGGGCAAGTTACTTAACTGACCTGAGCTTCAGTTTCTTCCTCTTTAAGAAGGGGCATATTCAATGAGAGAAGAAGAAAGGCAAGCGCTCAGCTCTAAGAATTTGGGTAAATGACGGGGTGAAGGCAAAGAGGGAACACAATCACCAGTGCAGAACACCGTGTCACAACAAAGCACCTGGATGGATTTAAAGGGTTTGTATGGAAGCCTGAATTAGGCTGTGCCTTGGGTAGAAATGTTCTGAAGTAAAAAGAGAAGAGGTGACCCTGCCTCAGGTATGGTAGGCATCCAGCTAGTCTCACCAATGAGATGCATTGAACTGTAGAATTTTTCTCATTCTGTACTGTAAGTTCCTTAACAGAAGAAAAATGTTACTCTACCCATTAAGCATCTCTTTCCTCATCTGTAAAATAGGAATAATAGTAGTAGTTACCTCACAGAGTTATTGTTATAGTTAAGTGACATAATCCATATAGATGCTTAGAAAATGCCTCCCCCCCCCGCCAATGAAAACAGCTGCTCCAGAAATGTGCATAAGACATTTACATTTACAGTGTGAGTACCCTGAAGCCCTTACCCACTCTCATGGTTCTCATGATTGAAACATGGTCAGAATCGGTGCAGGGTCATAGACTTCTTGGCTCTGGTAATAGGAAATATCTTCCCAAAACTGGACTCAACTTTCTCTCCATTTTTATGTATGACCCCCAAGAAAAAGTTGGCAATGTTTACACCGCTGAAAAACCAATAGAACTGTGACTGACGTTTCATAACAGACAAGGCTTGTCTTGTGTGCCATTCCATGCCATTTCTGACAGTTAAGTGTTATATCCTCCAAAGTGTTGAAGCCTTAGGTTGGGATGTGGGGATGATATATAGCTTGGGTACTGGGAGACACAGGCTGCCCCATTGCATTCCATCGTCTTCCACCTGGTGCTGTGGTTATGAACTCAGTAAATCCCTTTTCTTTTTCTTTCTTTTTTTTTTTTTTTTTTTGCAGTACGCGGGCCTCTCGCTGTTGTGGCCTCTCCCGTTGCGGGG
>NC_041229.1:53083226-53084250 GCF_002837175.3 Physeter macrocephalus
CTGTTGTGGCCTCTCCCGTTGCGGAGCACAGGCTCCGGACGCGCAGGCTCAGCGGCCACGGCTCACGGGCCCAGCCGCTCCGCGGCACGTGGGATCTTCCCGGACCGGGGCGCGAACCCGTGTCCCCTGCATCGGCAGGCGGACGCGCAACCACTGCGCCACCGGGGAAGCGCGCCTTTTCATTTTGAGGAAGCTAATTATAGTGCAAACAGTTTGAGAGTAGCCATATAGAACTGGTTCCCTAGCCAGGTTCACTTTCTACCAGCTGTATAACCCAGGGTAGTTGAACGTCTCTGAACCTCAGCTTTCTCTTCTGTCGGATAACAATACCTAAATGTGGGACTCTTGTATGGACTCAAGCTGGCAATGCCTATAATGAATATGCATCTTGCATGAAGTCTGGTGGATGCTCCTCAGTGAATCAATGGTAGCCAACAAACTTCATCTACCATGAAAACTCTCTCTCATCAGCCTAACAGTGCCCCAAATTTATAACTCTTCACCCTTTGGTGGATCTAATTTGGCCTAAGTCAAACAGGCCTTATGGTCTAGATCCTGGCGGAGTCTTCTTTATCTTGCCAGTGCACACAGTTCTTTCAACAGGATACAATATTCTTGTAACAGGTTTATTCCTGCATCCAGAGCTTCGTTATGATTCAGTCATCACTCTAATTTGGCTCAGCTCATGAAGCATCTGTTCACTTAGCAGACCAGCCTCTTTTATAGATTAGTCTAAATGAGTTCTACTGTACTCATTGTTACCTCCCCCCTTCCTCTCCCAACCCAGCAAGTGCCTAAATAAACATTTGCTCAATATGGAGCAAGTCTTTGAATTGAAGGGGGAAGATGATCTCTGTTTTTCCCAAGACATTTTTCATTTAAAAAAAATGCAAGGGGCTTCCCTGGTGGCGCAGTGGTTGAGAATCCGCCTGCCGATGCAGGGGACACGGGTTCGTGCCCCGGTCCGGGAAGATCCCATATGCCGCGGAGTGGCTGGGCCCGTGAGCCATGGCCGCTGAGCCTG
>NC_041229.1:53084486-53135162 GCF_002837175.3 Physeter macrocephalus
AAAAAAAAAAAAAAAATGCAACCACCTGAAAAGAAAAACGACATCACTGCTGTTTTTTACAGCTCACCATCACAAGACCAGTTGGCGATCTGAGGGTTGAGGAATGCCGTTACCTGCTCATAGGTGGCACTCTGAGTTCAGGGGTCAAGAAGAATTTATTAATTACATATTTAGTTCCAGGTTCTGAGGAAAAGAGATGATTGGTACAGACCATGCCTTTGTGGGGCATATATTCTCTTAGAGATAAGTGTATACGCAAGTGTCACGATGCCAATTTGAATTGGACTGAATTCATCCAGACTGTAACCCTTCCAGGCCATGAATGGCTAGAATCCACTAACCAGTCAGGTGTTTCAGGCTTCCAGGCACCACCTCTGTGTTCTGAAGGAAGAAAACCTGGATTCTGATCCCACAACATCATCTGCTAGCTAAAGAGGCATTCGGTACAGTAATATCAATCCTGCTACAAATATTAGGGTTGTTTTCAAGGTTAAACATGACAATATTCCTAAAACACTTTGTAAACCATAAAATCTTGCATACACATTGGGGGTTTAGTAGTACTGATGTAGGCTTGTCCACATTTCTTATGCTGAACCTTCTAGGTCTTCAGGAGGCTAGAAAGGGAGCTAAAATCTAGAATGCAGAGAAAGCTGAAAAAGCTACCTGCTGACAAGCTGTGCTCCACCCAGTTCTGCAGAAAAGCTTGTCAGCACCAGGACCAATACTCTTTCCTTGTCTATCCCCAATTACCCCCCTTGAGTAGAACATACTTCTTTAAATTTGACTTAAATAAACATATACCATGAGTTGCCTCATGAAAATTTCTGCCAGGGGTTTCTCTCATTTTTCTGTATGATAAGAACACATTTTAGCCCTTATTATATGCCAGGAACTGTTTCAAGTACTTTGCATTTTTCAACATATGTAATTCTGCCAACAACTATATCCCTGTTTAGAGGAAAAGACACGATGAAGATTGAATAACTGATCTCAGGTTATAGAGCTAGTACATAGCACAGCTGTGACTCAATCTCAGGCAGTCCAGTGGCAAGGGTAACAGTCTTAACCACCACGCTCCTGGTGTTGGCACTTGAGTGCCCCTTGTAAAGATATTCTCCTCTGTGTGTCTGAACTGACTTCATGTTAAAACTTTTAATGACTCAGGGGCTTCCCTGGTGGTCCAGTGGCTGAGGTTCTGCGCTCCCAATGCAGGGGACCCAGGTTTGATCCCTGGGAACTAGATCCCACATGCCGCAACTGAGAGTTTGCATGCCACAACTAAAGATCCCACATGCCACAGCTAAAGATCCTGCACCGGCAACAAAGATCCCACATGCCACAACTAAGATACCGCGTGCCGCAACTAAGACCTGGCGCAGCCAAATAATAAATAAATATTTTTTTTTAAAAATGTATTTTTTTGGCTGTGTTCGGTCTTCGTTGCTGAGCACAGGCTTTCTCTAGTTGCAGTGAGCGAGGGTTTACTCTTGGTTGCGGTGCACGGGCTTCTCACTGCAGTGGCTTCTCTTGTTGTGGAGCACAGGCTCTAGGCGCGCGGGCTTCAGTCGTTGTGGCTCGCGGGCTTAGTTGCTCCACGGCATGTGGGATCTACCCATACCAGGGATCGAACACATGTCCCCTGCATTGGCAGGCAGATTCTTAACCACTGCGCCAGCAGGGAAATCCCTTCAAAAAAAAAAAAACTTTTAATGACTTAACAACAAAAGTCGAAAGAGCATAACATTCAAAGCCTTAAATAACTGTATTCAAACCCCAAGTCTGTGTGGGAGTATCACCCTTCCATAACTTTCCTCAGCCTCAACTTCATCTCTTTCCTTAGTTGTCTTCTAGCTGCCTCTCTATTTTACCTCCCCTCACAGAGAAAAATCTTGGGTTGTCTATAGTCTATCAACCCTCAAACTATTGAAAATTGCCATCTACCTACATTGGAGTGGCATTGCTGAAGAAATTCACAACCATTTCTTGATGCCAAAACTAGTGAGTGCTTTGCTGTTTTCATCTTATGTGACAGCCCTAAGATAGTCAATATTTTTTTTTTTAAGCAGAGGGATTTGTTTTGTTTGGTTTTATTATTGTGCCAATAATATTCTTTTTTTTTTTTTTTTTTTTTTTTTTTGCGGTACGCGGGCCTCTCACTGTTGTGGCCTCTCCAGTTGTGGAGCACAGGCTCCGGACGCGCAGGCTCAGCGGCCATGGCTCACGGGCCCAGCCGCTCCGCGGCATGTGGGATCCTCCCGGACCGGGGCACGAACCCGCGTCCCCTGCATTGGCAGGCCGACTCTCAACCACTGCGCCACCAGGGAAGCCCTGTGCCGATATTCTTGATAATGTCTTCCTTCTTGATGTTCTCTCCTGTCTTCAAGTCCATGACCCCACTCTCCCAACTTTCCTTCTCACACTCTGGATTATTTTTCTCCATCTCCTTTTCAGGCTCTTGCTTCTCTCCAACTTTTTGAATATTGGTGTTTTTCAGGGCTCCATTCTCTACCCTCTTTTCTTCTCACTATGCCTTCCTAGACAAGTTCATATACACCTCAGCTTCACCAAGGGCTGATAACACATAAATAGCTCTATTTGCCTTAGATTTCACACCTTATTCTAGATGTATATGTCCAACACTTCACTTGCTGTTTCATACTGGATCCTCTATGTGAACCTTAAATTCAACTTCTCCCTCAAAATTAATTTATTATTTTCCTCTTCCATCAAACTTGCTGTCTTCCCATAGGACTTAGTTAATCCACACTGCAAGCCAGAAGCCTGGAAGCAGTCGTAGATTTCTACATTTCCCCAACTTCCCTTATCTAGATACAGATATATCCATCTATGCTTTCCTCTTCATATCCACTTTCTAGACTTTCATCACCTCCCATGTGGATTGTTTTAGGATTTGGGGGTTTCACATTCTCCAGTATCTCTACCACACAGCCAGCAGACTGTTTATAACACAAACATGTAATCATGTGTCATCACCTTGTTCAAAAAGCTTCAGTGGTATCCCATTGCCTATTCATTTCTAAACTTCTTTTCAGATCACCAAGGCCATTGGCAATCTGACCCTTGTTCTCTATTTTTTTCTTGTGCCCTTTCTCCATCCTCCAAACTGTATTCTATATTATTTTAAAACTAAACCACAGGCAGTCCCCAAAATGACCCGTGCTCTCTTATGCACCTATGCCTTTGCGTGTGTCATTCCTTCCTCTGCTTACCTTCCCAAACACCTAGAATGTGACAGGTAGGGCACCCCTCTTGCCCACACAGCAAACTCTTATTCATCTTTCAAGTTGTAAAATATCACCTCAGTGAAGATTTCCTTGATCTTCTCAGGCAAACTTAGATATTCTTCCTAGAATGGAATAATTCTTTGCATTGTTGGTTTTCCAGGAAACTGTGAGTTTCTTCAGAATAGGGACTCTCTTCCCACCTCTGCAGACCAATGCCTGGCAGAGCACCTGACCCCATAGCCGGCATTTAATAGATGTTTGTTGGATAAGAGTGAATAATTTAATGGAAAAAAATTTGTATTTGTAAAGTTTTGCATGTATGCATGTGTGTGTGTGTGTGTGTGTGTGTACTGTGTAGGTGGACAGCATGTAGACCTGTGATGAGTACTTATTTTTTAGACTTGAGTTTTATAACCCCAGGCTTTAAGTATTTATTTCATTCAGGATATTTCAGTAATTATTATAAGCATATCAATATATATTGATCCCATGGCCAAAAAACTAGGTATAGTTTTCTGAAATAAACTTTAAAATGATTGTCCCTCAAATTGGCCATTAATGTATTACAACTTATTAAAGCACCTAAATAAAAATATTTTCCAGTATTAAACAATATTATATGCATTAAATAGCAGATGAATACAAACAAAAAATATGCAAACCCTTAGATACCTTTCTTCTAACTGCTAAATTTTGTCCTGGTTTTCTTCTTTATATTCCCAGGCATGAATACCAACTCTCCTTAATACTAGTAATTCTGATGTGTGAATAGCTTTATGATTTCATTCCAGTTTGGCCTCAAAACTCTATTGGTCTCTTTCTTCTGGCCGAGAGTTTCTATTTTGATCAGATGCATTTTATGCTTTACAAATGCATAGAAATGGTGTCCTTTATCAGATTTCCCATAACTTCATGATGAAATAGTTGGCCAGTACGAGCCTTACCAATAATTATGATTTCCCCTGTTCCTGTTAGAGATTTTTAAGCTGGAACTTGTGATGTTACTAATTTAAAAATCATTCATATAATTATTTACATCATAATTACATGTCACATATATATTACCATTGTATAATACAAATTAATAAATTGTATATATAGTTTAAGAAGTATACAGCTGACCCTTGAACAACATGGGTTTGAATGGAACAGGTCCATTTATACGTGGATGTTTTCAGTAAATATGCACTCTAGTACTACAGGATCCACTGTTAGTTGAATTGTGTATGCAGAACAACAGATAATGGATATGGGGACTAATTGTAAAGTTAAACGGGAATTTTCAGCTGTGCTGAGGGCCAGTGCCCCCAACCCCTGCTTTGTTCAAGGGTTAACTGTATATGAAGACACTGCTTTGTTGATTGTCTTGGCATAGTTTAAACATCCAATTTGTTTACAAACCCAGTTCTAAATCACTCTTTTCTCAGTAAGAGTTTCACATTGTGGTGAACTTAATGTAAATAAATTTTACTGGAATATTACAGATATACAGAAAAATACACCAATCGTAAGTCTACAGCTCATTAAATTTACAAAGGGAACACCACCAAGCTCAAGATACAGGACATGTAGACACCCAAAGGCCTCCCTTGTGCCTTACCCATCATTAGCCTCTGCCAAAGGTAACTACTTTTCTGACTTCATTCACCATGATGGTGTTGCTTTTAAACACCAAACACAGAATTTGAAAATGGTTCCAAACAGAGATAGAAAGGAAAGGGGTATAAGATTAAGTGACTTTTAAGTTCTTTCCAATCTTGAGATTCTATGATAAATGGTTTTTCTTACAACTCACCTCCACATAATTTTGGTGTAGCCCTTTGAGTTTTCCTTCCCAACTATCATTTGGTTTCTTTTTGAATCTCTACTCTTCCTCTATCATTCCCCTCCATTTTCTATTCCACATATATTGCTCAAAAAACTCAATATTATCAAGAACTGTGAAAGAAACTCAAAGCCCATGGCACATTGCCAACACACTTGTAAAATTTGAATCATCAGAGTAATGCAGCAATGTCACAGAAAATTTGGGCAGTAAAACCAAAAAATGTGCCCCAAAACCAACCATGCTAATAAAGGAGCACATCAGTTTTACAAAGTATTTACACACATGCAATTTGCAGTTATTTATAAAGGCATCATGTCCTTTCATATCATAAGCTTTTTTCCATGTAATAGCATAGTTAATATGATGATTAGCGTCTGCATGGAATTACAGTAAGTGGATATAACACATTATGTTTGAACAGCAATTTAGATGGCTTCCAATGTTTCATTAGTGTGTATAAAGCTGTATTGAACATCTCTTTGTATATATCTGCATTCTGCATGTGGACTCTTTACTTAGGACAGATTCCATATGTGTGAGGGTAGACATAGATGTTCATGTTCAAGGGAGCCCCCAAACACTTCCTGCTTTGCACTTTACTGGGTAAAGTAGAGGAGCAATGAATCCCCAAAAGTAGAGATTTGGATTTCATGAACTTTTCTGGCTTAAGAATCAGAAGGCAAATAAGCCATTTGTGCCTGGACCAGATCAATTAGTTAGGTACTCAGACATTTAACTTAGAAAATGGCTCAGGGCTAAACTCACTATATTTGGGCTTTAGCCGCCACTATACACTGAGGTGGTAATTTCTCTGTCCCCACTGGTTTGTAAAATGGCCATCCAACTGACTTACTGTGACTATTGCTGCAACTTGAGATTTTGGCAAAAATCTATTATGTGGAGTACAAGGCCTGAAAGGAAACGTTTAACTTGTCGAAAATAAGTCTGGTCAGGAGGGAGAGAGAGAAAGTAAAAAAAGGCAGAGATGTAGATGGGGAAAAGGAAGGAGACAAAAGATTTCTTTTGGAATTACAGAACTTGAACACTGGAACTCATTGTCCCAGAGATAATTTTAGTCTATTACCTCAGCTCTGAAACTCTGTTTTTTAAAATTTCTCAGATACAAAGCTAGAGAAAAACTAAATTTTATTAGCTGATTAATTTAATATTATAAAATTAGGAATCACTTTTATTCTTGGCACTCAACTTTTATCTGATTAGCTTAATAGAAGTGGTTTATTTAGAGGAAAGAACTGGTATAATTAAAATTTAGAGAAAATGCAATGTTTACTGAAAATTTGAGGAATTATCTCTATGTGCAGACTATTTTATTGGTGAAATGTATCACTTATCCTCTGAACTATCCCTTATTTCTCATAGTCCATTCCTGGACCATATAACTATTTTTGGAATAAGCCAATGGAGACGATAAGAGAAAGTACAGATGGTGATGAAACAGTTTAATGAAGTCTTGAAATACGAACAGAAGTTCACCAACTAAGTGAAACATTTATTTAATTAATCGATATTCATCAAGTACCTCTAATAATCCAGATTATTATTAAGACTTTGGGTGGAAGGATATAAAATACAAATCCTCAAGGACAGAGGCACAGATCTGTAATTATAATAGACAGTCATCCCTCGATATCTGCGGGCGGATTCGTTCCAGGACGCCCATGCTTACCCAAGTCCATGGATACTTGAGTCCCTTTTATAAAGTGGTGTATGGGGTATGTATTATAGTAAGAGGGGGAAAAAGAGGAAAGAGAAAAGGAAGGAAAAGGAGCACTGTTTGGAGCACCCAGACAAGATAGAGAGTCAGGGAACACTTCCTGGAGGAGGTCTCACTTGAGGTCAGTCTTAATGATAAGTAGGCATTCGTCAGGTGAATTTGGAAATGGGTAACAGGGTGGGGAGCCATATGGGTAGAAGAGGAAACAAGAAATAGCCTTTTGAAGAACCCAGGATTCCAATGGGAGGAAGTGAATGTGTTCGATGAGACAGCAGAGCCAGCAGGCACTAGAAATCACAGTGCCTTGAATCTTAGTCTTTGCACAGTTGACCAGGAGTTGTGGAAGGTCCTTAAACAGGGGACAGCGAAGTCAGAGCTGAATGTTCAGTTGATCATTGTGAGTGCAGTGGTAGGATGAACTGGAAAGTATAGGACTCGAGGAAGTTAAGAACAGCGAGGAGGCTGCCACAACGGTTCTGAAAAGGGGTCTCACACTGATTTTATAAAGGGCCAGGTAGTGAATGCTTTAGACTTCTCAGCCTCACGCTTTCTATTCAACTATCAGCTCTGCATTGTAGCACCAAATTAGCCATAGACAATATAGCAATGAATGAACCTAGCTGTGTTCTAATAGCGTTTTGTTTCCAGATGGTGAAACCTGGATTTCATATCATTTTCACATGTCATGAAATAATACTTCTGATTTTTTTCCAACCATTTAAAAATGTGAAAAACATTCTACTTGTTCAGAGGCAACAGGATGGCAACTAATGTATTATGGTAGATGTGAGAAGGGAGCTAAGTAGGTGGATTTATAAAGCATGTAATACAGGACTCAGTGGTTGACTGGGTTTTGCTGGTCAATTAGGAGTGGTGTCAAGAATCACTCTCAGTGTTGTGGCTTGAGACCCTGGGTGGAAGGTGGCCTCCGACCAGATAGAGGACACGGAATGGGAGAGGGGTGTGGACACTGGGAAATGCAGAGGTTGACAAATGCCTTCCTTCCTCTATAATTCAGGCTTCAGGGATTCTGGTATATGGAATCCTCCTTAGGAAAATATTTTGAATTTCATGTGCTTTGAGTAATTGTGTTGTTCTTAGCAAGTGCTTCCTTACATTTTGGGGCAGAAGAAATTTTTTCACTATAGAAAATGGCCAAGAGAAATTAATGTTCATTACTAATATCAATCTTTTAAAATATATCACCTCCTTTGACATTTTCAGAAAACTGTCTCAAATAAGCCCCAAATGCAAATGTGACCCATATGCTAGTGCCATATATCTGGCTGTGTACACACTGCATTAAAAAACTCTCTCAAGCTAGAATTTTTTTATCATTCCTGCATGGAATAACTCTCATGAAATAATTAGGAGGTACACAAACTAATGATAAATGTTAGCTTTTTGAAATGGGTTTTGATGAAATTATCATAATCTGATTATGCAGCTTCAAAGAACCTTTCCCAAGCTCGTTTTTTCCTCATCTGATCCAATCTGCAACTGTCTGTGGCCAGAACAGCCTCTGCATGAGGATTTATGATGAGGGTTTAGAACTGCCAGCAGAATCTCTTCTCCCTAAATCATAAATATTCATAGAGGAGAACAGGGACTGGGGATGGCTTCCTGCCTCCTGAGCGACTCCTCTGGTCAAGGTCCCATTCTAACAAATAAAGGAGAAAAAGCAAGAAACATTAAAATTGGGAAATAAACTGCAGTTTTTCTTCAAGTATAGCAGAGCAGAGTGGTTTGGTAAGTAAAGATCGTGGGTGGACATCTAAGAGACCCAGTTTTCCCTTTACCTAACTCCATACCTTGTTCAAGTTACTTAACTTCTCTAAGCAGATAAAAATCACACCAACATGGACAGTGTATCACAGATAAAATACAACATAATAATAATAATATTTACTATTACTCTTGTTAATTTTATTACTGTTGTTTTACTAAAATCTCAGGGTGTAATTTCAGATAAACTCATTATAGGCAATGTTTTATATTAAACCTTAGAAAGTCACTAGAAGATGGAATGACTCAATTATTTTTTGTGAATGTGCTGACACTTGGCTTTTTTGCATGGTATTTTATAACAACCCTACGATGAATTAATAATCATCTACATTTTATAGATGAAGATAATAGAGTTCTAAGGGATTAGTACAGTAACGTCCCTAGGATAGTCTGGGTTGGCTAGGCTCTGCTGTGATAATAAAAAAAAAATTACCTTCTGACTTGAATAGAATAAATGCTTTATTATTAATATTATTATTATTGAGGTATAATTGACATGCAACATTATATTAGTTTCAGGTGTGCAACATAATGATTCAATATTTGTATACATTGTGAATGAGCACCAAAATAAGTCTAGTTAACATCTGTCACCATACATAGTTACAGAATTTTTCTTCTAAACTTGTAAGATCTACTTTCTTAGCAACTTTCAAATATACAATACAGCATTATTAACTATAGTCACCATGCTGTACCTTACATCCCCATGACTTATTTATTTTACAGCTGGAAATGTGTACCTTTTGACTTCTTTCACCCATTTTGTCTACTCCTCACCCCTGCCTGTGGCAACCACCAGGCTATTCTTAGTATCTATGAGCTTTTTATTTCCTTTGTAGGTTTCACATACAAGTGAGATGATACAATATTTGCCTTGTTCTGTCTGACTTACTACATTTAGAATAATGCCATGTTGTCACAAATGGCAGGATTTCATGCCTTTTTATAGCCAAATAATATTCCGTTGTGTATACATACCACATTTCCTTTATCTACTCATCCATCTATGGACACTTAGGTTATTTCCACATCTCGACTATTATAAATAATGCTGCAATGAACATTGGGATGCATATGTCTTTTCGAGTTAGTGATTTCATTTTCTTCAGGTAAATACCCAGAAATGGAATTACTGGAGCATATGGTAGTTTTATTTTTAATTTTTTGAGGAACGTCCATGTGTTTTTCATTGTCGCCACACCAATTTACATTCTTGCCAATGGTGCACAAGGGTTCCGTTTTCTCCATATCCTTGCCAAAACTTGTTAATTCTTGTCTTTTTGGTAATAGCCATTCTAACAGGTGTGAGTTGATATCTCATTGTGGTTTTGATTTGCATTTCCCTGATGATTAGTGATACTGAGTGTCTTTTCACGTGCCTGTTGGCCATCCAGATGTCTTCCTTGGGAAAATGCGTACTCAAATCCTCTGACCATTTTTAATTTGATCCTTCATTTTTTTTCCCTATTGAGTGGTGTGAGTTCTTTTTATATTTTGAATAGTAACCCTTTATCAGATATATAATTTGCAAATATTTTCTCCCATTCAGTAGGTTGCCTTTTCATTTTGTTGATTGTTTCCTTTGCTTGCAGAAGCTTTTTAGTTTGATGTAGTCCTACTTGTTTATTTTTGCCTTTGTTGCTAAAGGCTTTCTTATGATCACATAATTACCAAGAAGTACAATAACATGTTGCACTAGTATACTATTTCTAACTTTTTAAAGTGATGATGAGTTCAGTGATAGCACTTAATATGCAGAGCAACCCTCTGTGGTAAGTTGAGCTGAAAAGATTATCCCCATTTGTTAGATGAGTAAACTAAGGCAAAGAATCCTTTGCCTGGTGTCACACAAAGTTAATACCAAAGCAGGACCAAACTGAGGGTTCCTGATTCTTGGGACTGTGATATGAATCCTATACACCAACGTTTGCCTAAAATGTGTTAGTGGCACCAAAAAGAATATTTGGACCAAATACATTTAGGAAGTAGAAAATTGAAAAAATAAAATAAAAGGATTTTTGTTGTTGTTGCAGGATCTCCCAAAAATCTAAAGATACCAGTGCATTATGAGTGTTTTAGGTGGAGCTGTACATTTCTTTTCCAAATTTTTATGACCATAAAACCCTTTTCTCTTCTAATGTCTCATAGTACACAGCACACCTTTAGGGACATGCTGCCCATCATACCACCATCACTTTACAGAATATCAGCTACTCCACCCCCTTCATCTTTCTTCAAAATGAAATCTAGACAAAGAGCTCCTGCCTCCCGCAAGTGCAGAGCTTCAAGTGAGAGATAGCCTTCAGTATTCTTTGATGAAGCAAAAGAATCAGCCTAGTTGGAGATTCCTTCTCACTTCTCCCTTCTCTCTCCTACACACTCACACACAGCAACACACAAATAAACAAGTCATGTTCATTTTCTAATCAGAATTCTACCCTAGAGGAGTATCACTCTGTTCTTCCCATGTCTGTGAAATGCAGGCCTCTTTGTACAAAGATAAAGGAAGTTTCTCTTCTCACCACAGATTGCCTGTCTTTCAAAACACATTTGGTGGTCCCTTCAGTCCATTACCAGAGTCTGAAAAGAAAATCGCATGGTAACGAAGAGCAGTCGCCATGCACGCAGCACTGTAATCGTAATGGCTGGGATTATGGGCCCCATTTTCCTCACGTTTGTTTGCAGATGCGTTACTTTGATCTGCATTCCACAGTGCGGTGCCCAGTGCCTGTGTCTGAGGCTGACATAATTTTCTACCTCATGTTTTACATTTCCAGGGGCTTCCTCTTTCTTTTCTGGCACCAGGGCGGGTCTGACTCAGTGGGAATAGTTGGGTCTCACTATTCCCATGCCACTGTGTCTGCCCAGGCTGCTCCCTTGCCTGGCACAGACAGGGTCCCTCAGGCCAACATTATCAGCCACCAAATACTACTCACTCGCCTCCAAAATACCATTGTCCTTTACATTGTGTGCTTTGTCAACCTTTTTAAATGTCTGCATCTAATACGAAATTATTTTAAGGCAACAGAGTCCATTCTTCATTAATTGATAAAGTAGCTAAGGCTAAAAGAAATGAAATAATTTCCCCGTGTTCACTCATCTGGTAAGAGCAGGTGGGAATTTGAACCCAGGTTTCTCTGACTTCAAAGTCACCCCCAAGAGGGACAGTGCAGTGCTGTGGCTAAGATTGTAGGCATTAGAGTCAGGGTGCAAGACCCAGCAAAGCCATTAATTAACTGTGTCTCCTTGAGAAGTTTCCATACCTCTTTGCACCTAGTTATCACACGGGTGAGAATGAAGATCCATTTCCATACCTCTTTGCACCTAGTTTTCACACGGGTGAGAATGAAGATCCCTTCCAGTGCTGCTCGAGGGGTTAAGTGAGATATAGATATTAAATCTACTAAAGACCAAATGTATTTGTTCCCTTCCCCCTTTTTTTTTAACATCTTTATTGGAGTATAATTGCTTTACAATGGTGTGTTAGTTTCTGCTTTATAACAAAGTGAATCAACTATACATATATCCCCATATCCCCTCCCTCTTGTGTCTCCCTCCCACCCTCCCTAGCCCACCCCTCTAGGTGATCACAAAGCACCGAGCTGATCTCCCTGTGCTATGCAGCTGCTTCCCACTAGCTATCTATTTTACATTTGGTAGTGTATATATGTCCAGGCCACTCTCTCACTTCATCCCAGCTTACCCTTCCCCCTCCCCGTGTCCTCAAGTCCATTCTCTACATCTGTGTCATTGTTCCTGTCCTGCCCCTAGGTTCTTCAGAAACACTTCTTTTTTTTTTTTTTAGATTCCATATATATGTGTTAGCATACAGTATTCATTTTTCTCTTTCTGACTTACTTCACTCTGTTTGACAGACTCTAGGTCCATCCACCTCACTACAAATAACTGAATTTTGTTTCTTTTTAAGGCTGAGTAACATTCCATTGTATATATGTACCACATCTTCTTTATACATTCATCTGTCGAAGTTTGCTTCCATGTCCTGGCTATTGTAAATAGAGATGCAAGGAACATTGTGGTACGTGAATCTTTTTGAATTATGCTTTTCTCAGGGTATAGGGCCAGTATTGGGATTGCTGGGTCATACGGTAATTCTATTTCTAGTTTTTTAAGAAACCTCCATACTGTTCTGCATGGTGGCTGCACCAATTTACATTCCCACCACCAGTGCAAGAGGGTTCCCTTCTCTCCACACCCTCTCCAGCATTTATTGTTTGTAGATCCTTTGATGATGGCCATTCTGACTGGTGTGAGGTGACATCTCAATGTACTTTTGATTTGCATTTCTCTGATGATTAGTGATGTTGAGCATCCTTTCATGTGTTTGTTGGCAATCCGTATATCTACTTTGGAGAAATGTCTATTTAGGTCTTCCATCCTTATTTATTTTCATTTTGGATGATCTGTCCATTAGTGAAAGTGTGGTGTTAAAGTCCCCTACTAGTATTGTGTTAGTGTTGATTTCCCCTTTTATGGCTGTTAGCATTTGCCTTATGTATTGAGGTGCTCCTATGTTGGGTGCATAAATATTTACAATTGTTATATCTTCTTCATGGATCGATCCTTTGATCATTATGTAGTGTCCTTCTTTGTCTCTTGTAATTGTCTTTATTTTAAAGTCTATTTTGTCTGATATGAGAATTGCTACTGCAGGTTTCTTTTGATTCCCATTTGCATGAAATATCTTTTTCCATCCCCTCACTTTCAGTCTGTATATGTTCTAGGTCTGAAGTGGGTCTCTTGTAGACAGCATATATATGGTTCCATCCCCTCACTTTCAGTCTGTATATGTTCTAGGTCTGAAGTGGGTCCCTTGTAGACAGCATATATATGGGTCTTGTTTTTGTATCCATTCAACCAGTCTATGTCTTTTGGTTGGAGCATTTAATCCATTTACATTTAAGGTAATTATCGTTATATATGTCCTGTTACCATTTTTTACATTGTTTTGGGTTTGTTATTGTAGGTCTTTTCCTTCTCTTGTGTTTCCTGCCTAGAGAATTTCCTTTAGCATTTGTTGTAAAGCTGGTTTGGTGGTGCTGAATTCTCTTAGCTTTTGCTTGTCTGTAACGGTTTTCATTTTTCCTCACATCTGAATGAAATCCTTGCTGGGTAGAGTAATCTTGGTTGTAGGTTTCTCCCTTTCATCACTTTAAATATGTCCTGCCACACCCTTCTGGCTTGCAGAGTTTCTGCTGAGAAATCAGCTGTTAACCTTATGGGGATACCCTTGTATGTTATTTGTTGCTTTTCTCTTCCTGCTTTTAATATTTTTTCTTTGTATTTAATTTTTGATAGTTTGATTAATATGTGTCTTGGTGTGTTTCTCCTTGTATTTATCCTGTTTCAGGCTCTCTGTGCTTCCTGGACTCGATTGACTATTTATTTCCTTTCCCATATTAGGGAAGTTTTCAACTATAATCTCCTCAAATATTTTCTCAGTCCCTTTCTTTTTCTCTTCTTCTTCGGGGACCCCTATAATTCGAATGTTGGTGCATTTAATGTTGTCCCAGAGGTCTCTGAGACTGTCCTCAGTTCTTTTCATTCTTTTTTCTTTATTCTGCTCTGCAGTAGTTATTTCCACTATTTTATCTTCCAGGCCACTTATCCGTCCTTCTGCCTCAGTTACTCTGCTATTGATCCCATCTAGAGTATTTTTAATTTCATTTATTGTGTTATTCATTGTTGCTTGCTTCCTCTTTATTTCTTCTAGGTCCTTGTTAACTGTTTCTTGCAATTTGTCTATTCTATTTCCAAGATTTTGAATCATCTTTACTATCATTATTCTGAATTCTTTTTCAGGTAGACTGCCTATTTCCTCTTCATTTGTTAGGTCTGGTGTGATTTTATCTTGCTCCTTCATCTGATTTTGGATCATCTTTACTATCATTACTCTGAATTCTTTTTCAGGTAGACTGCCTATTTCCTCTTCATTTGTTTGGTCTGGTGAATTTTAACTTTGCTCCTTCATCTGCTGTGTACTTCTCAGTCTTCTCATTTTTCTTAACTTACTTTTCGCAGGCTGCAGGTTCATAGTTCACGTTGTTTTCGGTGTCTGCCCCCAGTTGGTAAGGTTGGTTCAGTGGGTTGTGTAGGCTTCCTGGTGGAGCGGACTGGTGCCTGTGTTCTGGTGGATGAGGCTGCATCTTTTCTTTCTGGTAGGCAGGACCATGTCCGGTGGTGTGTTTTGGGGTGTCTGTGAACTTATGATTTTAGGCAGCCTGTCTACTAATGTGTGGGGTTGTGTTCCTGTCTTGCTAGTTGTGTCCAGTCACTGGGGCTTGCTGGTCATTGAGTGGAGCTGGGTCTTTGCGTTGAGATGGATATTTCTTGGAGAGCTCTTGCCAATTGATATTATGTGGGGTCTGGACGTCTCGGTGGTCCAGTGTCCTGAACTCAGCTCTCCCACCTCAGAGGCTCAGACCTGACACCCGGCCAGAGCATCAAGACCCTGTCAGCCACATGGCTCAGAAGAAAAGGGAGAAGAAAAAAGAAATAAAGTATATTTATTAAAATTAAAAATTAAAAAAAAATTTTAAATAAAAAATAAAAAGTAATAAATAAGAGAGCTACCAAACCAATAAACAAATCCACCAATGAAAACAAGCGCTAAAAACTATGCTAAGATAAACATAAAAATCAGAAACTAGTCATTCGCATACAGCAAACCCCAAGTCTACAGTTGCTCCCAAAGTCCACTGCCTCAATTTTGGGATTCAGGTATTCCACAGGGTACATCAAGTTGATTGTGGAGATTTAATCTGCTGCTCCTGAGGCTGCATGGAGAAATTTCCCTTTCTTTTCTTTGTTCGCACAGTTCCTGGGGTTCAGCTTTGGATTTGGAGCCGCCTCTGCATGTAGGTCACTCTCTGGCATCTGTTCTTTGCCCAGACAGGAGGGGGTTAAAGGAGCGGCTGATTAGGGGACTCTGGCTCACTCAGGCGGGGGGGAGGCAGCGGTACGGAATGCGGGGCGAGCCTGCGATGGCAGAGGCTGGTGTGGCCTTGCAACAGCCTGAGGTGCGCCATGTCTTCTCCCAGGAAATTTGTCCCTGGATCATGGGACCCTGGCAATGGTGGGCTGCACAGTCTCCTGGGAGGGGAGGTGTGGAGAGTGACCTGTGCTTCCACACAGGATTCTTGATGGCTGCAGCAGCAGCCTTAGCATTCATGTGCATCTCCAGTGTCTGCACTGATAGCCGCGGCTCACACCCATCTCTGAAGCTCGTTTAGGCGGTGCTCTGAATCTTCCACTCCTCACGCACCCTGAAACAATGGTCTCTTGCCTCTTTGGCAGGTCCAGACTTTCTCCTGGACTCCCTCCCGGCTAGATGTGGTGCAGTAGCCCCCTTCAGGCTGTCTTCACGCAGCCAGCCCCAGTCCTCTCCCTGGGATCTGACCTCCGAAGCCCAAGCTTCAGCTCCCAGACCCCACCCGCCCTGGCGGGTGAGCAGACAAGCCTCTTGGGCTGGTGAGTGCTGGTCGGCACCAATCCTCTGTTCAGGAATCTCTCTGCTTTGCCCTCTGCACCCCTGTTAATGCGCTCTCCTCTGTAGCTTTGAAGCTTCCCCCCACCCCTCCCCCTGTCTCCGCCAGTGAAGGGGCTTCCTAGTGTGTGGAAGCTTTTCCTCCTTCACAGCTCCCTCCCAGAGGTACAGGTTCCGTCCCTATTCTTTTGTCTCTGTTTTTTTCTTTTGCCCTACCCAGGTACATGGGGAGTTCTCGCCTTTGGGGAAGTCTGAGGTCTTCTGCTAGCATTCAGTAGGTGTTCTGTAGGAGTTGGTGTGTTTGTGGGGAGGAAGGTGATCTCCTCGTCTTACTCCTCTACCATCTTGAAGGTCCTCCTTCCTTCCTTTTTTATCATAATATAAATCTAAACTTGAAAGGATATTGGGCTGATGGGCAGTTTTTTCCTGCTTCTTCTTATGTTTCTATATTTACAAAATTTTAATATTGGCCATATGTGACTCACTCCCCAGAAAAGTGTGTGTGTGTGTGTGTGTGTGTGTGTGTGTGTGTGTGTATCTCCACTCATTTATTCATTCATATAAAATAAAAATATAGTGATCAAAGAGGTCCCGACTAATAACAGGAGGAAAGGTAGGAGAATGATTCTGAGTTTTGGAATACTGAGCCTCTTTCCTCCTTCCTTTCCATTCAGTCTCAAACAGTCTTTGACAATCTCAAACCTTCACCTTTTTAAAGACACTTTTGGGAGAACTGGAGCATCTTCTTGGTGCTACACTCCAGAATGGAACTGTCAGAGGAGCTGAGTCCTTGGTCCCCTTACTCCCTGTGTGACCCCAAGCTATGCACCTCAACTCCCTGAGCTTTAGTTCCTGCATTGATAAAATGAGGATATTAGTAACTGTTTCAGAGGACTTGTTGAGAGGATTAAATGAGTTGTTGCAAGGATGAGCACCAGACCAGCAGAAGTCATTATAACATGATCATTTATTCACTTGCATTAAGACTAGAGGTCCCAGCTCAATGTGGCTTTTCAATGCTGGCCTCACATTCTTTGAATACTGTCTTCCCCCTGTGTTCTCAGCTGGAGTGGTTGAAAAGCACATTTTCCATTTTCCTCTAGAAACAAAAATATTGCTGTATGCCACACTCCCCTAAGGTCACCTGAGAGACTTTTATAACTTCTGTGCATTGAGCCCACAGTCTGTGCATATGCCATGGCTGTGCTGTGCCAAGAGTATTGACATCTAGTCCTAACAGCAACCCTGCAAGCTAGCTATTAGCACGATGGTTTCTTCAGGTGAGGAAACCAAGGCATCGCGAATTTAGGTAACATACCCAAGGTGAGATGCAGTCAGACTCAGGACAAAACCTAAGGGGTCTGTCCTCAGAGCTCTGTTTTCTCCTCTTATGCCGTTCTGCCTCTTTAGGAAAAAAAATGGGGAGGGAACTGCCACATGCCACCTGTCATTTCTCTAAATTTAGACATTAAAAAATAACCATAAATAGGAGGAGAGAATGGAAGCTCTACTCCTCTGTGTTTCTCTTCCATCCCTCTTCCATGTGTCTTGAAGGGAGCCAGCCAAACAGGTAACAGAGGAATAACCATCAGAGATTCAGAGCTTAAAGTTATTCTACAGTGAATGAGTGGATGAAGGGATGGATTTCTTTCACAAATGTTTGTTTGTTAGAGATTTACTGTGTGCAAAAATAAAATGTATGCTTCATAAATATTATGCTCTGGGATCTCAGCATAAGCTGTATCCTAAAAGTTCAAGTCCATGTGCCAGGGCTCTCAATCCTTAGGCAATTCACTCTGCCTCTTAGAGCTCAGGTTATTCGCAGATGAGGCACTTTTCAGCCTCAGTGTTCTGAGAGTCAGCATTTATTTATTTGTGAGTTAATATCTTGTCTCTCTTGTCTGTTTCCCCCAAAGGGTACTCAGTGACAGAAAAACACAAGCACACAAGTGGAGAGGGTAGTTAAAGGAGGAATCAGCAACCATGCAGAGAAAGGGGAGATAATTGTACTAAAAACATGGATAAAATAATTACTATAATTGAGCAGTAAATAACATTGTAATTTATCTAGGCTTTTAATTAATTAGTCTGCAGTTGGTGCTTTTTTGTCTGTCTGTTCCAGTTCTAATCTTGAATATCCATGATGAAGAGGATCTAGGGAAACCAGTCTTGGGCTAGAGCAGCAGGGAAGCAGGGCGGAAGATGCTTCTTATTATCACGAAATCTCTAAACCTATTCCAAATGTTAATTGAGTTCACACGTCCAAAAGAGTCAAAGGGAAAATCTGCGCTTACCCTATAGCTCTCAAACCACTGCCTTATTTGCAGAGGGACACTTCTCATAGAGGCCTGAGCAGAGTTTCTCTTGTCCATGGGTTGCCCTGTCTTACGTACATCTCCTTTCCACCTTGGCTCAGCATTACTTGTGTTCCTCTACTCTCACCCTCTCTGGGCTATGAGGTCAGAGACAGTGATGCCTGGTTCAATTTCGCAGATATTAAAAAAATCCCTGCATGAAAAAAATGGATAATAACCAGAATTATATGATATAGTCAACCCCAATGGCATGTTTTACTAAGTCATTCATATCTTAGGCATTTCACAGACATTTATAGATCCTCACTACATGCCCAGCTCTGTGCTAGGCACAGGGGGCTCCCTGTCTAGCCAGACTGATGAGAAGCCATCACTTGGAGTAGCCTTCTAGGTACTGTTGTAGAGCAGGGTTTCTCAACACCAGCACTGTTGACATTGGGGGATGTGTAATTCTATTGTGGGAAGCTGTTTCTGTGCAGTGTAGTATGTTCAATAGCATCCCTGAGCTCTAATCACTAAATGCCAATAGTTGTGACAGTCAAAAATGTCTCCAAACATTGGCAGATGTCCTCAGGTGGCAAAATCTCCCCTGGCTGAGAACCACTGCAGTAGAGGAACCCAGAGGGCCCGCAGGCTCATGGAGTAAGGAGTAACATGGTATCACCAACTCCAGGTCAGAGCACAGCATAGTGTTATGATCAAGACCACAGACAGAGCCAAACAGCCAGCATCTGTATCCTTGCCTTCCACTTTCTAGCTGTGTGACTTGGGGTCAGTGACTTAACCTCTCTGTGCCTCAGTCTCCTTATATGTAAAATGAGGATAATGATAGTACCTGCCTCCTGGAATTGTAAGGGTTATGATAGTACATTATGTTGGGTTATTTTGGTGCCCAGCTTCCCTCTAGGCAGTGAACTTCTTGAGGACAAGAGCCTGTGATTTCATCTCTTTTTCTAGACACAGAACAGTTTTGCCTCCAAGTTTGCTTCAGCACTAGTAAGGGAGTGTGAAGCATTGGATTCTTCTGAGTTTAAACCCTGGTCCTCTCACCTAATTGCTGAACCAAGTCAACCTCAGCACCTCTCAGCACCTCAGATTCTGCACCTACCAGTAAGGAGATAATAGCTATAAGGAATGACCAATAACCACTCAGGGTTGTTGAGAAGAATAATTGAATTAATCAATCGATATAAAAGTCTTTGTCCCCAAGTGGGGTCCCTCATATATTACCAAAAATATGTCTGAATCTAAGAAAAGATGTCCTGCCAGGGCAGGACAGAGGTGACTTCCATGCTCCATGTTGCCCAAGGGAGAGAGCGCATGCCCAGAGACAGTGTCTGTTCCATGGCAACCCTGTTGTCAAATGGAATATTGAATCCAACCCTCCCTGCACCAAGTAAGTAACACATATACACTGGGCTGAGGAGCAGGGTCTGATAGCAGTCCACAGTGATGTCCATTGGGCCTCTTACCCAGCTGTGAGGGCTCTTAGTTGGCCCAGGGGACTTCGGTCCACTTCCTCCCCCCAAGGCATTGGGGTCATTTCCACCTCAAAGCTTTCTTGCATCACCTGGACTTTGAATTTCCTCAGCCCAAATCATCAGCTGATTCACATTCTCAAAGCAAGAGTTCATCTCCCTAGAAGTTCCAAAACGGTCAACCTTAAAACTCCTGGTGGTGGCCCGTCACCCAACTTCAAGGCCCCCTCCAGAGATCCAGCCCCTGTCCCCCTCTGTGGCCACTCTCCGCCGCCCCCCTCCCACTCCTTCCCCACCTTGTACCGCACCCTCCAGGCACAAGGAATCCTCCCGGAGTCTTTGCCCTCTCGAGTATTGATGATTTTGCCCTTGCCGGAATGCCCCCTCCTTTGTCCGCTCAGAAACTTCCCAGCCATCCTTAGTGCAGCTCGACTGTCACCTCCCCATGCGTGTTCACCAGGCAGGGTTAAAGGGCCTGTCCCAGGGGTTCTCTCTTGCGTGCTACTCTCACCTCTGTTCTATTATGATCTCAGATGCTGAGTCATCTGCTGGATCTCAAGGGTCCTGAGCTACCTGAGAGCCTGGTCTGGACTTTCCTGTTGAAAACTGAATCTGGGGACACCTCCTTGCCTCCAACTCCGGCACCGTGGTGCTGTCTCTGCTCTGCCCCTCATCAATGCCCTACGCCAGTGTCCTCAAACAAAATGTATCCACTCCGGCCATCATGTGACCTGAGCAGTTTTATTTCAGCTTTGCAGAGGCTTGGGGAGAGGCCTCAACCCATCCTACAGCACACTGCCTTCACCTCCCCCCTGGCCTCCCTCTCTCCTCCTCTGTGCCTTCTGACCTCTGCTCAGCAGATCAATCCTGCGCTTGTTTCATGCAGAGCACCTTCATCAACTTCGCCAAAACCTTGGGAACAGATGATATCCAATCTCCCCAGGACCCTCCTGCCATAGCAGACTAATCAAAGCAAAACCCAACAGAGTGGGGCTCTCTCTTGGAAAATCATTTGCCTGCTGCGAAGAGAAGACATTTTTCTCTGTCTCATTATACCTGTATTCTCAGTGACTGATATGGTACCTGACTTAAAATAGATGTTTACTGAATGCCTGAATGAATTGACCTCTGAGGTGATAAATGTGAAAGTGATTATAAACTGAAAAGAATATGCAACATTAGTTGTATCGATTCTATTATTTTATGACAATAGTTAGTAAATAGTTGGATGCAAGCGGCCCTGCCATGGGCATCCCTTTATAAGAAGATGGGAGCCCAGGCGGGACATCTCGGGTTCCTCTGGTGGTCCCCCACTCTACTAAAGGAGACAATTGGTCAAGCACTTTGATGATAACAGGAGGTTTAAGGAGGGGAAAACTCACCCACTCAGGTCACCATGGAGTGACAGTCGCAGAGGATAGGGAGCCTCTGGTTCAAGGAACAAGAAGGCATTGTTTTGTTTCTCTCTTAGTGACTTGTGAGGGACTGAGATCAGGAAGAACACACCAACCTGCAGCGGAAGACTGTGGATGCTGTAGAAGGAACAAAGGGATCAGGACCTGATTTCAGATGTGTCTTTGGGGAGTAAACTAACCTCTCTGTGCCTCAGTTTCATCATTAGTAAAATGAGGATGCGATGACATCTCATTTGTCCAGGAAACAGAATCCTGGAACACCCAACTCTCTACCCCTCTCAGAGTCTTCCGTAGAGATCTAAGCAGAGAGGACAAATTCAGGCAAAGAAATCATTATTGGTGTTGACATTTGCCTCCAACTCTGTGTCCTGCTCTAGCTCTGGAGGGCGGGGCTGGATTATGTGTGAGGCATCACGGTGACCCTGAGCTCTCCGCCTCAAGGCTTAGGCTAAACAAAGTGGGAGGAGGAAGTCACATGGGAGAGCAGAGAGGAGAGCTCTTAAAGGCATGTTTTAGGAAGAGCATGGATCCCAAGATATTCAATGCAAAGAGGAAGAGCCCTCCCTCAGAGAGATCTGAGCTAGTCCCTTTGCCTGGCACAGCAAAGGTGTTCACGGCCAGCAATATGGTGATTTGGCCCATTTATGCCTCTGAGCTAACTGAGCCTTCCTTCACGGGTAATAACATGGATCTCTCTCTCTCTCTCTCATGCTCTCACCCCCTCCTTCCTTCCCTCCATCTGCCCCAGGGTCCAAATTCACCAAGAAAGGGAACATGAATGAGTCACCAAGTCACTGCCCAATGTAGGGTGCCATGATGTTCAGTGCAGGCTTCCAGATTAACTTTCACTGGGTCAGCCAGTCATCAGTGACCAACTGGCTGTGTCTGGGATGCAGAAAAATCATGATATAGTACAATTTTGTGCAAGAAGACTTCTAGATTATAGTATGTATGCACAGGTTATCTTAAGTACAACTACCTAAAACAGAAAATAATAAAAAGTGTACACTTAGACCCTCCACTAGTCATATAGTAAACTGGTACAAATTAAAAGATGGTACCCTGTAACTATTTACCGAAAACTTGTTGAACAAACTGTGCAAATCTCGGATAGCTATGAGGTGCCCGCTGCCCTCGGGAGTTGTGAAATGCGGTGTCTCTGAGTTTTAGGAATTTATATAACACCTTATGGTACATACAGTGATGATGCAATAGCAGTCAGCCTCACTCTGTCCCCGCTCATCCCAGCTCATCTGAGATATTCCGAGGGGTGCTGCCATGGAGACTTAGCATAGTGGTTAGAAGCATAGTCAGAGCCATGCAGATCTGACTTGAGTCCTGACTCTGCCACTTACTCCATTTACCATTGAACTTGATCAATTACTTAAATGTTCCACATCTGTTTTCTTATCTGTAATACAGCAAATTATAATAGTTCCTACCTGATAGGTGTTATTGTGAGGTCGAAGTGGAATAATGCCTGCAAAGGACTTATTGCAGTGACCTGCACACACTGAGTGCTTCATAAACGGAACTATTTGTAGTACTTGTGGTACAGGTGGAAGTGTCAGCAGCATTAGCCTAGTGCCCTAGACCTATACATCTACCACTGAGGTTCTGAAGTAGTCATTGCTTGCCTTGCCTTGAAGACTGTAGCCCCAAATGCTTTCATGACAATAAAAGTTGGCATCAAGCCCTGGGATGCCAGGTTGTCCAACTAATCCCCATCTGGGTCCAGCCACTCAATGTTTCCGTCTTCCCTTCCACATCGTCAACCTGGGCCTGCTTCTAATTGTTTTCCTGTGTTCCTTCATTTTCTTATTCTGCTTGACCTTGTGCAGACAGAATCCTCCACTGAGAATCTGGCTTGGCTGTAGGATAGGCTGTCCTTAACCGAGCACGTGCCAGATACTCTACTTGAATAATCTTGTTTAATACTCAAAACATCCCTTTATTGGTTTACCTGTTTTACAGAAGAGTACTCAGAGCTATAGAGGTGGTGAAAAATAACCTCCTAAGCTGTTCTGCTGGCATGTATACATAGTAGGTTCTCAACCTCACTGACCACTGCCCATTCTGCCCTCCCAGCCTTTGGTAAACAACTTTGACAATGATGATGATGGTGTGTACGCAGATGACAATAATTCATTGTTATCTTCCTAATTATGTCAATTTTGCCACCTTACTGCTCACAAAGAAGGAATTTTCAAAAACAAGGACTTCTACAAAAAGAGGCAATTTTGGTGATGAGGCTAACATTTATACCTTTGTCATCCCAAACTCAGGAAGTACCTTAAGAAAGCATCCAAGTGACACCATGGCCTTCAGCCCTGTGACTAACTGGCCAGCAACTCTGCTCTGAAGCTTCTCCAGATTCTTGCTGTGTGATTTTGCCCTTTTCATCTCACCCTCTTGATGCTTATCTTGGAGAAATGAAAATTTTTGCTTCTCTGGTACTTTCTTATTTTTGCTCTCAGGTATGAAAGGTTCACTGACCACCTCTCTCCTCATTAAACTCATTATTGTCCTGAAAGAATTTGAGGCTGCAGTCTTCAAGACAATTATTACTCCAGAACCTCAGAGTTAGACATTTAGGTTGAGGCTTATTCTACTGCTGTTCCCATTGGAACCACCTGTTACTACAAACAGTACCATTCCCACTTTCATTGAGATTCGTGGTGTTTCCCTTCATTTAAAACAAAAATTTCATAGGCTTCCAAAAGTCACCTGGTCTACTGCTAAAGGCATGCCCATCAACAGATGATAGGATTAAAAAAGATGTGGTGTGTATATATACAATGGAATAGTACTCAGCCATAAAAAAGAATGAAATACTGCCATTTGCAGCAACATGGATGGACCTAGAGAATATTATGCTTAGTGAAATAAGTCATACAGGGAAAGACAAATACTGTATGATATCACTTTATGTGGACTCTAAAAAATACAAATGAATGTATATACCAAAGAGAAACAGACTCACGATATAGAAAACAAATTTGTGGTAACAAAAGGGGAGAGAGAAATGGGGAGGGTCAAATTCAGGGTATGGAATTGGGAGATACAAACTACTATATATAAAATAGATAAGCAACAAAGATATACTGTACAGCAAAGGGAAGTATACCCATTATCTTATAATTAACCTATGATGGAGTATAATCTGCAAATGTACTGAATCACTATCCTGTACACGTGAAACTAACAATATTATAAATGAACTATACTTCACTAAAAAATAAAACAAAACCAAACAAAGAGACGTGCTTTTAAATTCCAGTCCTAGAACATCACTTGAAAAGATTCCGTCTGTTCCATTCACTGACTCAACTTAAGGAATACACTTGAAAATTTTTATTATACTCCACAAATACTCATGGATCATTACAAGTGACAAGACCTGTGCTAGGCCCTGGGAATATAAGACGTAAATAAAAGACATAAATTGGACAAGATCCCAACCTCAAGTTGCACACATTCTAGCAAGCCACCAAATTGCAGAGATGAAAAGAGGCTTATAAACAATACAGAAAAACTCTCTGACTTTCACTATTAGCAAGTTCACTGCAGAGAAGCAAATTAACTTGTCTCAGGCCACTTATATAAAGAATGGTAGAGCCAGGACTAGAACCCAAGCTTAATATCTGTCTAAATTCTTGTGTGCAATCTCTCTCTAAAAATTTCTTTCAATATCCTAATCAGCTCAGCTCTGTATCATTTCACTTTTAGTACCTGTGTTGCCAAAGTGAGCATTGACTTGGCTTTTCATAAGCCACCTCCTCCAGGCAGCATTCCTCCCCATCCAGGACAGATGGGTGATCTTTATCAGTGCCCCTGGGACCCCGGGCTTCCCCTGTCATAGAACTCATCACATGGTTTAGGAGCTATCTGTCTCCCCACCTGACTATAATGTTCCTAAGGGCAGGGCCCAAGTCATATTCATCTTTAGCTCTCCAGTGCTTGTTATTGAACTTGGCACAAAGGAAGTACTAAGTCATTTTTGCTGAATGAATAAAGAAGCACATGGATGAAGTAAAGTCATACCAATCCTGAAACCCACTTTCTGTGTGTGCACGTGTGTGTATATAAATATAATAAAGATATATGTATATACAGAGAGAGAGAACATATCCATAGATATCCATAGATAGATACTATCTAGATGTAGATATAGAGAAATGTCTACAGATTTATGGACAAATATCTGCCTGCTAGTAATGACTTTACTGACATGGTGATAGAGGGTCCAGATAAAATAGCTCATCGTATAATGTCTTCAGTTGCAATAAGTATGTGTTCTAGCAGGATCAGGGTTGGTATTATTCCATCCATAGGATAAAGAAATAAGAGCTAAATAAAAAATGTTATAGCCACACCAGGAGGTTTATTTTTAACTCGCTCTGTTTATTTACATCTTGCATCTACTGTGAATGAAATGAAGTGAAGCCTCAAGATGCAAGACTTTGTATTTTATTCTTTCATTTTGCTTTCAAAATGAGGAAGAAAAAAAAAGTGAGAGAGGCCAGATCTGAGATTATGGCATTCTGTTTCCAGCAACTTTACCAGTTATAATAATGATGTAAGAAAAGACTAAGTTTGGAGATCAAAAGACCTGGGTTCCATGTTTTACTCTGCTACCAATTTGCTTGATAATGAGCAGGGGTATGAATTTCCTCTCGTAGGCCCTCAGTTTCTCAATCTGTCAAACGGACAGATGGGGGCATAGACTAGATCAGATACTTTCTAAATCCCTTATGAGCCCTAAATTTCTAAGCTCTCTACAGTGCCTTCCTTTTTTAAATCTTTTTTTTAATTGAAGTATGTTGGTGTCCAATATTATATGTTACAGGTGTACAATATAGTGAGTCACAATTTTTAAAAGTTATACTCCATTTATAGTTATTATAGAATACTGGCTATATCACCTGTGTTGTACAATGCAGCTTATTTTATACACAGTAGTTTGTACCTCTTAATCCCCTATTCCTATAGTGCCCATCCCCCCTTCCCTCTCCCCACTGGTAACCACTAGTTTGTTCTCTATATCTGTGAGTCTGTTTCTTTTTTTGTTATATTCACTAATTTGTTATATTTTTTAGATTCCACATATAAGTGATACTATGAAGTATTTGCTTTCTCTATCTGACTTATTTCACTTAGCATAATACCCTTCAATCCATCCATGTTGTTGCAAATGGCAAAATTTCCTTCTTTTTTATGGCTGAGTAGTATTCCATTGTGAATATGTGTGTGTGCGTGTGCATGTGTATGTATATATCACATCTTCTTTATCCATTCATCTGTCAGTGGACATTTAGGTGGCTTCCATATCTTGGCAGTTGTAAATAATACTGCTATGAACATTGGGGTGCATGCATCTTTTTGAATTGGTGTTTTTGTTTTTGTTTTTCAGATATATATCCAGGAGTGGAAGTGCTGGGTCATATGGTAGTTCTAATTTTAGTTTTTTGAAAAATCTCCATACTGTTTTCCACAGTGGCTGCACCAATTTACATTCCCACTGGCAGTGTACAAGGGCTCTCTTTTCTCCACATCCTTGCTAACATTTGTTATTTGTGTTCTCTTTGATGATGGCCATTTTGACAGGTGTGAGGTGATATCTCATTATGATTGTGATCTGCATTTCCCTGATGATTAGTGATGCTGAGCACCTTTTCTATGTGGCTGTTGGCCATCTGCATGTCCTCTTTGGAGAAATGTCTATTCAGGTCTTCTGCCCATTTTTAATCCATTTGTTTTTGGGGGTTTTTTTTGATATTTTTAATGAGCTGTTTATATATTTTGAATATTATTCCCTTATCAGTCATTATCATTTGCAAATATTTTCTCCTATTCAGTAGGTTGTCTTTTTGTCGATGGTTTCCTTTGCTGTGCAAAAGCTTTCAAATTTAATTAGGTCCCATTTATTTATTTTTGCTTCTATTTCCTTTGCTTTAGGAGACAGATCCAGAAAAAAATTGCTATGATTTACGTTAAAGAGTGTTCTGCCTATATTTTCCTCTAGGAGTTTTATGGTTTCTGGTCTTACATTTAGGTCTTTAATCCATTTTGAGTTTATTTTTGTATGTGGTACTTGAGAATGTTATAATTTCATTCTTTCACATGTAGCTGTCCAGTTTTCCCACCACCACTAATTGAGGAGACTGTCTCCATTGTATAGTCTCCATTGTATATTCTTGCCTCCTTTGTTGTAGATTAATTGGCCATAAGCACGTAGATTTAGTTCTGGGTTCTCTAGTCTGTTCCAATGCCTTCTCGAAGCTAGAATCACTGGGAGGCAGCAGCCCCTGAGGCCACCCGAGGGGCCAGTAATAATGCCTCTCCTGTTTCTGCTGTGGCCATTGTGAGTAGCCTTAGAAGGAAAATCCTCCTGGTTCCTTTGATCTGGTAAAATGAGCAACTTACTTTATTAAAAACAAAAATAGCTACCATTTATTTAGCCCTTCACTTATTGTCAGGCACTACACTAAGTACCTTTTATGAATTATTTTATTTAATCTTCAGAACTACTCCATGAGCTAAACTCGATTTTATTGCCATTGAAGGAGAATTATTCAAATGGGGAAATTAAGACTTGAAGAAGTTAAGTAACTTACCCAAAGTCACAAAGACAGTGTCCAAGTCAGGACTGGAACTCAGTGCTCACTGATGCCACGGCCCTTGCTCTTAAATTCTAGGTGTTTGAAGCTGAGTTATCTTTCTAGGGCTACATCTCCTAGCATGGGAACACTTTGTATGCATGTCTTATCCTGGGCAATAGAGGCTCACTCTTTTTTGCCTCCCGTAGTTGGGAACCAGGACTTGGAAGATTTGCATGCCAGGTTGAGAAGTTGGGATTTATCTTGATGGAAATAGGGAGCCTCCAGAGGTTCTTAAGATAGCCATATGTCAAGATTTTCTTCTACCTTTACCATGAACAGTGGTCTTCCCAAGAAAGCCATGGAGCTCTTCAACTCTCTACACCCCCATTTTGAGAAATATTGAATTGACTCCCCTTCTCCAGACAGCCCTTGTATTTCACCACCTCTGTCCCTTTGTTTATATTGTCCCCTTACGTGCTCATCCAAAGCCTGCACAAGAGGCCTTCAAGGTCCTCCTCTGTTATCTTCCCCATGAGCCTACCTCTGCTTCACTGAGAAAAACTTACTTCTCTCCTGGATCCCCACAAAGAAAGAGGGAGAAAATGTTTGGGGTAGGTAGGAAGAAAACTAATCTTCCTCAGTACCTGTTACATGTTGGCACTATGCCAGGTGCTTGCATTTACTGTACTTTCTTTAATTTTTTAACCACCCTGCAAATAGAAATTATCCCCATATGTGATATGAGACCCAGAGATGATACAGTATGTCCAGGACCATTGAGCCAAATTTACCAGTGGGTTCAAGATTCAAACATGGTTCCATTTGACTCCACACACATATGCCAATGTGTAAACAACACACATATCACATTACATCTACAGATACAATTCATTTCCACCATAACCTTGCAAGGGGAATACTTTATTATCTCTGTCAATCAGACATGAAAACTTGGATCTGAGAGTTATCTTATCCAGACCTACTCAAGGTAGTAGATTCTATGACTAGTAGGACCAAGCAAGTCAGAATCTAGAAAAGGTTATACTTCTCCTGTTATGTACCGGGATGGTATTGGGCATTAAACTCCATGAAGTCCCAGACATTTCCTAGTTTTCTGACCAGACTGTACATTTCTTGAGGGCAGGTATGTGCCTCGTTTATCTTGTATCCAGGATATAAAAATCTTAGTAGCCCAATATTTAATACATAATATTCACTTAGTAAATATGAACTGGATTATGAAATGAAAAAAGGGATGCTTCATTCATCACTTTATGTTTGCATGGACTTTTAGTTTCTATGGAGTTTTTCTCAGTTAAAACTCATCAGATCACCTTTCAGGAGCTTCAATTTCCTGATCTGAATGGCGGAGGCAATACCTTCCTGGGTTTCTGCTGGATTAATTGTGCAAAGTGAGTAAGTGCTGGTATATAGTAAATACTCAGCAAACAACAGGTAATATGAGAATGTGATGAAAAGGATGATTACATCCTCACAAATTCTCAATGGCTTAGGCAAGCCCAGAGAGCATAGTCCCCATTTAGAGTGAGGGAAGGGATCAGAAAGGCTGCCACACTTGTAAAGTCTCTCTCTCTCTCTCTCTCTCTCCCTCTCTCTCTCTCTCTCTCTCTCTCTCTCTCTCTCTCTCTCTCTCTCTCTCTCTCCCCCCCTCTCTCTCTCTCTCTCTCTCACACACACACACACACACACACACACTTCTGGAAAAGTTGAGTTGCCAATCCAGGATTTTTGACACACTAAGCTCCTTACTCATCATTCCCCATGTGCTCACAGTACCTTCCACCCAGAAGGTGTGTTTGTTTGCAGTCTTGGGCTAAGGAAGGTGTATAGGGAAAAAAGAACCTCAAGCTGTGTGAACAAACCTAGCCAGAGTTCCCACCCTGGCTCGCATCCTGAGTTTCCATGTCTTGAGATCTTGGGCAAGTTACTTCAGCTTTTTCTGCATCTCTATTTCCTCAACTTGAAAAGCAGAGACTGTCATTTCGACTTCACCAGGATATTATGAGGATTAAGTGAGACACAGTCTGTAAACACAAGCCCACCCAGCATGATGCCTGAGGCTTGAATGTCATGGTGGGGATTAAGGGAATGCAAGCAAAACACCTGGCCCTTGGGAGACACAGCACAGGTATTCATGCAGGCAACATTGAGGTTAGCCCTTAATATTCTAGGAAGTTGAGCTCAAGCCTTACTTCCTCTGTGTGACCCTGTATAATCCCTCCCCTTTGCTGGATCCTCATTTCCTAAACTTTTATACTTGTCATTCTCCAGCACAGAACCTCTTCTTTCCCTACACTCCCTCCCCAGGTGAGCTTGTGGAATCCCCTCTTCTAAATGCCATCTACAGCCAATGATTCCCCAATTAAAAAAATCTCTAGCCTGGGACTCTCCCTTGAACTCTAGACTCATAAATCCAAATGCTTGTGTAGTATCTCCACTTGGAAATCATAAAATCATCTTAGATTGACTGTATCCCAAACTGCGCTCTAAGTCCTGCCTGCATCAGCACCAGAGGGGCTCTGCTGTCAGTCTTGCCCCTTTCTCAGTGTCTCAGGCCTAAATCACTGGAGCCAACTTGGCTTGCCGCTTTCCTTCACACCCCACGTGCAGTCATCAGCAAACTCTGTTGTCTCAGTCTGCAAAGGACAGATACTCCAGAGCTCAGCCACCCCTCACTATCCTAATTCAAATCAGAATCAACTCTTTCTGACCTTGGGCCCCTATAACCTATCTACAAACCCAGTCGGGAAGGTCCTTTGAAAAAGTAATTCATTTCTGGAAACGCTGCCATTTGAAACTCTCAACATCAGTCCAACTCAGAATAAAATCCAAAGTTTTCAGCATGACCCACGAGGTCTTACATGGACCAGATCCCCTCATCCCTTTCCCCCCAGCTCCACACTGCCTTTCAGAGGTTGCCTCCTCCCACTTTCCGGCCATTCTGGCCTCTGCGTAGTGCCTTGAACATGCAAGCCCCCTCTCACTCAGGGCTTTTGATTTCCTCCTTGCTCTGCCTAGAATATTCTTCCCCCAGTTATCTGCATGGCCTGCTCCCACATGTCATTTCAATTTCTGCTCAAATGTAATGCAATTAAGAGACTTTCCATGACCACCTTATATAAAAGAGCACTACCACCTCCCCCCACTGGTGTTACCCTCCTTCCAGTAACATTTTTCTCCCCCTGATATACTCTAGTCTCTCCATTAGAGGCTCCTTGACAGGAGAGACTTGGTACCTAGCATTGAATACCTAGTAGGTATTCCGTAAATATTTATTGAATGAATGAATGAACCTATCTAATTCTGTCTTCCTCATCACATGAACACTTTGGCATTTATTACTCATAATTGTACTTTGATTGTCTACAGTTATAGAAAGGCTAATATGCATAAATTACATTTGTACAGGATTCATAGTTTACCCAGCCTTTTTTGCAACAGTTATTGCAAGTATTACAACTATTACATTCATTGATCCTCATAACAACCCAGTGAGAGAAAGGGGTATTGCACCATATTTATAGATGATGAAACTGAAGCCTACAGAAGTTAATTTTTTGTGTGTGTGCAGAAAATCACACATATAATATTGGAAAAATCAGAACTTGAACTCAGGTCTTATTAGTCTTGATCCAAGATTTTCTCCATGAAAGGAAGATACCTTATATTTACTGATTTACACTGTTGCTGCATTGATTCACCTTGAATAGTATGTTTCTTTCCTGGAAGAAAGGATCAGTTGTATATATTTCTTTGCCTAGGACAAAGTAAAATACATAATAGGAGCTCATGCAATAATTGTTGACTGCAAGTATGAATATACACACCCACACTCAAATGTCACAGAGGTGTGTTCTTCCCATAATGTCTCAAAGACTCTACCTGGGAGACTTTTATCACTTTGTAGCCACAACTTCAAGGAGGACTTAGTCCTCCAAGAAAAAATATGGTGGAAAATGGAAAAAGACAAGAAGGGAACAGACACAAAAAGATTAAACAGATAGGCAACTAAAAACATAAAAGAGTGCTCAAAGGGACGTAACAAGTCCGGAGTTAACCGAGAAACATCCAGATCCGGGATACGGTTAAGAATTTGGGGTAGGATGAGGCAGTGAGAAGCATGAACCAGCCTTGTACCTGTAGACAAGTGAGTGTCACTCTCCTGACCAAGTAGCCAGTTTGGCTTGGACCAGAACAGTTCCCTGGAGAGCTGTGCCATAAGAAAATGCTGGCTGAGCCAAGCAGGGCATGCTTGTGTCCGGGGTGGGGCTCTATTCCCAGCAAGAGAGCTAGGGTGAAAGTTGGGAACTGAGCCAGAAGCCCAGCCATAGGGCTGAGGGTTTCCCTCATAAGCAGGTCAAGGGCACGCCAAGAAATGCCAGATCACACTCCTCAACATCCATCTCCCTCCCCCAACTCCAGAGGGCTTCAGGAAAGACTGAGTGGGTCTGAGCCTGTACTCTTTATCTCAGGGGAACCCTACAGAAAAGGCACCGGGCAGGCAGATAGAAGCCTGATTCACTCACCGAGAAGCCTGTCTGCCTCTAAGTCCTCCCTGCCTCCCTCCTAGCTGCCATCCAATCTTCTCAATCAGCATCCTCCCCTACGTAGCGCTCTCAGTTTCCCAGGAGGCAGAGCAGCTCCTGCGTGGGCTCATGAGCTTGGCCAGAGCTGCGAGCATCCGCGTCCAGCAATCCAGTCACCAACAAATAACTTCCTGCAGTCCTATTTATCTTCAGTTTCAGCACAGCGGAACCGTGGTCTATAAATTGTAGTTGGGATTCAGGACTATTTTCTAGGTCAGGGATGCGTTGCATGTCAGTAGGGGAGCCGAGTCTTAGCGTGTTCTTTTCTGCCCAGAGTCCGTTTGTCTGCTGTAGCTTGCTCAGCGGGCAGCGGCCCCTAAGGAGGAGCCGGAGCCCATAAACCTCCTCAGTGGACGGAACCGCAGAGATCAGAGGCAAACGAAGGGCTGCTGAGCGGGTCCAGAGCTTCTTTTACAGGCTCTGAAAGCCTCTGTGCGCAGAGTCGAAGCTGAATTTTGCTAAAGGCAAATCTGGTGCTTATACTTGGCTTGGCGCTGTATTACAAGTGTGTTTAAGGATCTGGTGTATAAGTTGAACATCGTGGGCTTTACGGCCCTACACAAACACAGAGGCAGCAAAATCAGAAGCTTCTGGGCTCAGAACTGGTTTTAAATCCCAGCTCTGCCTCTTACTGTGGGACTTAACCTGTTTTCTCATATGTAAAAGGACCCCCATGAGGTAACGTTTATCATATGGATAAAACAAGATGAATCAAAGTGTCTGATATTCAACAACGTGGGGCTTGTTTAAAATTGGAAATACTTGTGTGGAAATGGCAAGAAGGATTCGACTCTGGCAGAATACCATGGGGATTTTAAAGGAGAAATTTGGAATCAGACCCAGCCATGTGTGAATCTTAGTTTTTCCATTTATTGTACAGTAACCTTGAGTGTGTTGTTTACTTTTCCATGAATAGGGGATAATAGTGTTGCCCATGTCATAAAGTTGTTGATCTAACTAGAAGATGTGATGCCTTTAAGTACAAAGTGTGGGATCTTTTGCATAGTAAGACCCTAATAAACGTGAGATATTATTATATCTTTACTGGGTAACCAAACTCTTAAACTCAGTTTAATGAGACATATTTTAACAGGCTAACCCGTGTGCATGCAATTTACAGTTGTATATTTATTACTGGGGAAGAATAACATTAAAATAACCTTTGGTTGAATTGTTAATCCAATTGGGTGGAACCTGGGTTTATTGGCTCTTTATTAGAAGTGTGGGTGCTACATGCTGTGATGGATACAAAGATGATAAGGAAGGAAAATAAAATTGATATACCAAGCACTGTGCTAAGAACTCTCAGATCATCTCATCTGAGCCTTTCGTATAATTTATATTAGTTCTGGGAGGAAGAACAATTCACAGTCATTAGGGAAAGGTTGCAAAGAGAAAAAAATATTACAAAAAAACCCACCCCTGTCAGAACCACTGTTAGCAATTTGCTGTATTTCCCTTCTGTCCTTTTTCGGTGCAGAGTTGACGGTCTGCTTAAGCCTTGATTCCCTTATCTGTAAAATAAGAAGAACATTCCCAACCCCAGGGTGGTTAGAAAACAAATGAGACCCTTTAAGAAAAGGGTCTCAGTGCTAGGCATTTGGTAAAGGCTCAATAAATTGCCACATCCTTTAGATTCTATCCTATGTGACTGGTTTCACAGAGCTTTTAAAACGAGCCTAGGCACAAGAATATGAGAACATGAGGGGTTGCAAAGCCCAGAGATAAATTTGGTGCATCTTTCTAGAGTGCCAGTTGACCCAAAGCGTTTTAGTGGGTGGTCAAAGGTATCATTTTTAAATTAAAAGTCATGTAATTCTTGGGATGCCAAATTCTTCCCAATTTGTTAAGATAAGAGACCACAAAGAAGCATCGTACGTGTTTGTGGTAGGCCAGCTCAGACTACAGTCCTGGCCCATGGGATATGTTTCCTCTCCAGCGTGATGGACTTTTCCATGGCAAGAGGCACCGCTGAAGGATCCAGAGTGGTGGAGCGTTTTAAACGGAGAAACTAATGTGGTCTGTGTTAGGTGGTAGATCACTCTGGTGGTGATGTGGAAGATGGGTTGGAAGGATTACCGCAAAGGAAAAGCCTGCTATGAAGCTAGTGCCATGGGCTGGGTAGTAAGTGGTGAGGGTGAGAACTAGGGAAAAGGCAGTGGGAATGATTGAGGAAAGGGATGAAATTGGAATGTTTTGAAGACAGAAAAAAGAGAAATTTATTGTTGTTCACACGAAGAGAAAATTGGACGAGAAGAATCCTAAGATGATTCCTAGGTTCTCATGGGGTGGATGGTAGACCTGCAGGAACCATGGACTTATAAAACTGATGCAGATACACACAGTTATTGGTAGTAAATAGTAGAGATCTAGCTGTTTTGCAGTGAAAGTTCTCAGCCATCTTAATTGAAATGAAACTGAATTCTTAATATGTATTCCAAATAAATGAAAAGCCAAAGTTCCTCTTTCTTGAAATGATTCCTGTTTCCGTGGAAATCCTTTGAAGAATTGTACTGTCCTAGATAGGCCAGAAGTCAGTAATTGCCTACGTTAATCACCAGCTCTTAGTTAGGTAAGGAGGAAAGTGTGTGGCTTTGGGGAATCCTTAGGCAAAGACGGCACGTTCCCAGGGCCTCTCTGAAAGTGTTTGCTCTTGCTGCAGAAATGAAAGCAGAACCACATTTTGGGACCAGAGCCCATTGATGCGAGGGCATGTTTTCTCTTTGACAACATCAGGGCAAAAATTAAACATTCATAATGTGGTAATTAAGAGCTGAATAATTTACTCTAAACCAGTAAACTAGATGTTGGTAGTGTGATAGCTCCAGAATGAATCACAGTGGAGGAAAAACTAACACTGTTCATTAGCTATAAAACTGGACTATGCAGTGAACACTGAACACGTTTCCTCGGTTATGACTACAGTTTGGAAAAAGAATGTCCCCCCAAACCCGCAGGCGTTTATCCAGGAATCCAGGGCACAGCACCCCAATCCCCAGTGATGAGCTGTGTGACCAGGCACAAGTCAGTCAACTAATTGGTGCCTCAGTTCCCAAATCTGACACTGGGCATAAGTTCTGTCAATAATGTAATTTCACATATAAAAGATGACAGTCTGGTCTTCTCACACCAGGCACACAGTAGCCTTGCAGAAAGCCTAGTGTTGGATTCTTTCAAGATGTTCACCACTGTGACCATCTGCAATCATGCTGGTCTGCTTTCCTGTAACACTCAGGTCACTGGGACAAGGGAAAGAAACAAACTATCTGATGAAGCAGATGTATTTGGAAGTCTATCAAACATTATAAATCCACTTAGCAATCTCTGACGATCACAGATACCGTCAGAGTTCCACCACAATCAAAGATAAGTTCAGAGTCCATCAGAATTACAGATAGAAAGCAGATCGGAGGAAACATAAATGCTTTCCTTTGATCCTTCTATGAGAACTCCCAAGGTTCCTTTGGTAGGTATGGACCATGTTTGTATATTGCATTCTTTTAATTCACCATCTTGCTTTGAAGCTCCCAAGAGTGTACCTCTTTTGGAACCCAGGTTCTCTGTATATCTGGAAAGTACCCTGTTTGACCATTCAGTAGGTGATCCAAGCTGTGCAGCTAAGGTTAAAAGGCAGGTAAGTGCCACCAGTGCATGAGTCAAGGTCACTGAGAACAGAAAACATGCACAGCTAGCTGAGGTGGTATAATGTTTACTTACAGCAGCAGGAGAGAAGGAGTGCACACAGTCCAGCCTCTTGCAACGTGTTGGTCCCCCATGGCCAGCAGATCCACTCCTCAGCCAACACAGGGGATGTAGCTACACACAGCCCATTTCACACAGCAGTAGAAAGACCTCAACTCCACCCCTGTGGGGTCTGAAATACAGAAAGCTGGGGGCGTGCCTGAGGGCCAAGCGACACATGCACTTAAGCAGAACAAAGGAGAACATATCAACTTTGAAGCAGGGACAGACATTCTCACACAAAGCAGAAGCCCAGCACAGGCTGTGTGGGGCTCTTATCTCTTGGTTAGGAGTGTCCCAGACCCAAGGCCCATTCTTTTTTTTTTTTTTGTGGTACGCGGGCCTCTCACTGTTGTGGCCTCTCCCGTTGTGGAGCACAGGCTCCGGACGCACAGGCTCAGCCGGCCATGGCTCACGGGCCCAGCCGCTCTGCAGCATGTGGGATCTTCCCGGACCGGGGCGCAAACCCGTGCCCCCTGCATCGGCAGGCGCATTCTCAACCACTGCGCCACCAGGGAAGCCCCTAAGGCCCATTCTTATGCAACTGAGTGGGTGTTGAAAGGCTGCATGCATGAGACCACCTTTCCCAACATACCCTAAGATCCTACTAGATCTTTTCTACCTTCCCACAAGTAACGCTCGACAAAACTCAGACAGATACAGGATGAGAGCCCCATCTCTCTGGGCTTTGCTCTTCATTCCTCTTCATTGAAAAAGACAACACTGAAGTCTGGAGTCCTGAGGAAGGGTCCTAAGACAGAACTGCACTGGGCCTCTGCACTAGAGCATATTCCCTGTGGGTTGCTCTGAGAATTATGTAGATAAATACTGTGTTTGGTACCAGTGCTTAACCCAGAGTCAGGGTCAACACATGACATTTATGGAGGTTGTCAGTATTAAAGATTAGATGTTGTCAGGGTAGACAGATGAGTCAGGCTTGGCCCTGCTTCAGGGAACTTAGTCTAGTGGGAGAGACTGGCCAATAAGTGACTAAAGAGGGAGGACTAAAATGAACAGTTTTACACACACAGAAGCAGGGAAAAGCATTCAACTGAAAATGGGTATGTTTCAGTAGATGGAGGTTGAGTGTTGAGCTTTTCTAACCAGAAGAAACAGCATGAACAGAGACACTGATGAGCCTGTGGATGTAGTGTTGTGAAAAAGTCAGAAGCCTCTTGTAACTGGAGCATGAAGAAATGTAAAGAAATGGTGAAGGAGAGGGTAATCAGGCCCAATCCTAGAGTGCCTGAAACACCAAACACCAGACGAAAAGTCTACCATGTCACGAAGATCCCTTGAGTTTTGGGGAGGAGGGTGAGGGTGTGACCCAGGGAGGTGAATGTGGGTAGAGGGCTCCCTTCAGGATTCCTTGGGGTCATCTTCAAACCTCCCTACTTAGCTCCTCGAATAATCTGCCAGCCTCCCTGCTGGAGTTCTCTTAGCCCAAATGGCACATAGTGTGTGCACAAGAAATATTTATTGAATAAATAGTTGAATAATCATCATTATCTTTTTTCTCCTCGGTACATCAGGAAGAAAGAATATCCCATATGAATTAAGTGGTTGGTTTGGGACCGAGTAGGGCAAATTCCAGTTCCAGCTCTGAGGTCTACATCTGCTGTGAGGTCACCTAACCTACCTGGGTCCATTAGCGCTCAGAAATGGAGGAAATAAAGACAACTTACCTATGAGAGTTTTAGAGTGAGGAAACTAATTAAAATTCATTTGCAAAATCTAAGGGAAAACACTGAAAGCCAGTTCTCAGGATCCAAGGTCAGATACATTTATATATATATATAAGCGGGTGTATAAGTGTGTATATGTATATCAGTCTGGTTGAGATGGCCTAGACTTCTCACCTCATCTGTTTTTGTGCCTGCTCTCTGAGAGAGGGGAGGGCAAGACGCCCTTCTAATGTGTTTCTTGCTGCAGAGACCATGCTTTTAAAGATTTTATGTATCAAATAACCTGCATTTATTTAGCAATAACTAATTTGTCACATTATTTTTTGTTAATCAAAGAAACATATCAGCCAATCAGAATTTATGATGTGCCAGCAATAAATTACCACACATTAATTTGATATATTCCAGCCAAAAGCAAAGCAATTTGTCATTTTAACTAACCTTAGTATGAGTAAATGTATTATTTGTTAGCCTTTTTGGAACGTAGAAAATAATTTTCAGTTCCCATTACCGTCTTTAAAAGTTCCAGTGTATCTTGGAATTCTCAGTTGAGTGTCAGCAGTAAAGGGCTCAGCCATTCTACTTGTACACAATAGAAGAGAAAGGAACAACCAACTCAACACTGCCACACTTAGCTGAATGTTTTAGTAATAAACAGTGTGCCTCTGCCTTGAAGAAGTTAGTGATTTGTTCGTTCATTAAGCAAATACTTCTTGTGCATCTGTTGAATGTCAAGTGCTGTGTGCTAGGCACTAGATATCAGAGATAGAAGATGTTCTAATTCTATTGTTTAGTGCAATAGTTCCAAACTTCATTCACACGACACAACCAAAGCACTCTTATCAGCATCACAGACTTCCTACAATGATAACTCTTGTAGCAGGAACAGAGGGAGAGGTAGGACCCCGTCAGGGAATCTCAACAGTGGATTGAGAGAAGAATGGCTCAGTTAATTTGTGTAAGTACCCACACCGCACAGACATATATGACCCACCTGAGGTGATTCTGATATGGCCCCAGCATGACAAAGAATCACCAGTTCGGTGTGAAAGATGGTCATAGAAGGACTTTTCCAAGGACATTTGAAATTCATGGGGAGACTAGAAGGGCAGGGTCACTATAATCCAGAAGAAAGGTTCTGTGTCTCTGGCTTATGAGAGTAGGCATGAAAAGGAAAGGACAAATATGAAAGACATTCCTGAGGTAGGATGGAAATAATTTGGGACATGAATGTAGAAGAAAAGAAGGTGGTTTAAAGCCTCGATGTCTGGGAGTTTGATCAGAATTGGGAGTTGCCTTGATCGGGATCCAGATTGGGAGCTTGGGAAAAGGAAGAGAGGAAGAGATGATGCGTCAGTTTTTAGATGTGTTCTGTGATGTAATGGACCTGTCATGTTCTGAGCATGGTTTTTCAAGACAGAATCAAATCACGATTCTGACTCTACTGTCTGAGTCCTTGAGCAATGTACTCTGCATCCAGCATTCAGATAATGTTCCTTATCCATAAAATGGCGTCAATAGGTTTTGCCCCACAAGGGTTCCTATATGCAAGGGTATAACAAGCTTCCACGTAGCAACTGCTCAGCAAACATCTCTTCCCTCCCCCTTGTTATTGTCTTTCTAGATAAGCATGCTTAGAGAGAATTAACCAATATCTACAGGGATGTACTCCACCAAGACTTCCTGAACTCCTGGCAATTCCCAGCCAGACTTCAGAAAAACCACCATTTTGTTCACATCATTGTCTCCAGTCTCTATCCAGCTTCTCTCACAGGAATCACCTGATTGCCCAGCAAGGAATAAGTTAGTAAATATCCCCAAAGTCATTTTTTATGATTCCTTTTGGTGCATTTATGGACCTGTCAAAGACAAATGTACCTTCAGCCATTCCAGTCACTAGGAATGTGTCTGAGTTTTGATGGGCCGTTCCAGTAAGTTACCTGCTGTGTCCACTTCCGAATGAGGCCTTGTTGACATAGCTGTTGAATTAAAGAATTTCAAACACCAAACCTAATCCAGGTGGGCTGCAAAGAAACTGGAGAGAAAGATGTCAGAAGAGTGTTTTTGCAATGACCATATCTCAGGACTTGACAAGAAATAACTATAGGGCTTTGACTTTGAAATTCAGAAGTTTATTGAGATAAGATGAAGTGAGGCAGATCTCCTGCTTCATTTTTCCAGTCATCTCCTGCTTTCTCTTGCTCCGTGTCAGCTCAGATATTTCCAACAGTAATTCTATGCTCCTCCTTACACCTTCTTTTTTTTAAGTTGAAATATACTTGATGCACAGTATTATATGTTACAGGTATACAATATAGTGAGTAACAATTTTTAAAGTTTATACTCCATTCCCTGTGTTGTACTATATATCCTTGTAGCTTATTTTATACATAATAGTTTGTACCTCTTAATCCTCTACCGCCATATTGCTCTTCCCCCTTCCCTCTCCCCACTGGTAACCACTGATTTGTTCTCTATATCTGTGAGTCCTTACAACTTCTTTTAGTTACATCATAGGTGTTTGGGCTGGATAGTTAAGAAGTTGGTTGTTATTTATATGCAAAAAATTGGGAATTTAAAATTGGATTTGGAACTAAATTAGCTTTTCAACTTATTCTCTGCTTGCCCTGGAGCAAGTCACAAAGTCCACAAGATGAATGGTGTGTTAGCTTTCTCATCTGCAAACTAGGAATAATAACCAAGTCTACTCCCTGAGGTGAGCATTGTTGTTATCATAAAGTTGTCATACCTATATGATGCTTTATCTATAACTATATCTTAGGTTTCATTCATAATGTTTTATGTGGTGCTTACTTTCAAATTTTCTTGATCAAATCTCATAGTTCTATTTTATTGATCTTTTTAAGAACTAACTTTGTCCTTCTTATTTTCTTTTCTGGAATATTGTCTTGTCTTATCTCTATCTTTATACTTTCTGATTTTTTTCTACTATACTTCTCCTAACTTCTAAGGTAGATAGGTAGCTAGTTAATTTTAAGCCTTCTTTTCTAATGTAAATATTTGAGGCTAAAACTATCCCTGTAGTACCAACCTGCAAAATTTTATACATAAGATTTTAATTATTTGTCAATTCTTAATATATATATGATGTGTTTTATATATTTTTAAAATTTTCATTTTATCGTCTTTGTCCCATGAGTTATTTAGGAGTGTTCAATTTTTAAATTTCAAATATATGGGGATTTTATGTTTATATACTTCCTTATTGACTTGTAGTTTAATGGCATGGAGGTCAGACACCATGTTCAGTATGACGTCAATTACTTTTAAAGCAGTAAGATTTGTTTTATATAGTAGTACATGGTCATTTGATTATTTTAGGACATGGTAAGATTTGTAAATATTTCATGGGTTTTTGAGAAAAATGTATATTTGCTAATAGACTTGATAAAAGAATTTATACGTGTCTTTTAAATCAAGGGTTTTAATTATCATTTAGTTCTTCTAAATTTTATTATTTGAGCAGGGTTCCACCTGATCTATCAATAATTGAGAGAGGTATGTTGAATCCTCTCATAATGGTGGTGGAATTGTCAATTTCTCTGGGTATTTCTACTAAATTTTGCCTTACATATCTAAAATTATTGAGATATATATACAATATTATATATTTTATTATGTGCATACAAGTTTAGGATTTTTATATATAACTGGCAAAGAAGGTTTTGTCATTACATAACCTTCTCTGTTCTTAATATTTCCCCCATAACTTATATTTCATATTTTTCTTGGTGTATGTTTATCAGATGTGTTTTCATCCTTTTACTTTCAGCCTTTCTGCATTCTAACGCTTAATGTCTGTCTCTTAAAAACAACATATAAATGAAAGTTTGATAACTCCAACTTTTACCTTGTTCAGGTTCATTGGGGGTTCTGCTTATTTTACCTTTTTTTTTCCTTTCCATTTGTCCTGCTTTTCAGATTTTCATTTTTTTCTACTTTTGTTCTTTGATTGGAGGACTTTGTTGCTTTATTTATTTATTTACCTACCCCACTTTCCTCACCCTCCAATGCTCTGGAACATATATATCTTAAGGAGTCAACTTTTATCGTGAAGATTTAATGCAATGTAATGTTACTATTTAAATCCTCAAGGAAGACAAGAACTGCACAATATTTTATTTTTGATAACTTCCCCAACTCACCTGTTATTATTGTCTACTACTTTACTTTGGGTTTGTATAGTCTCCAAAATCATACTTTATTTTATCCAGACAGTTTTTCTGTTGATATATCTACATATTTAACCATTTATTTGTTTCCATTTCTTCTCACATCTCATACCTTCCCTCTAAAATCATTTTCTTTCCTACTAAATTACAACTTTAGAAGTTCTTTTAGTTAAGGACTGTTTCTCAGCGTTTACTAGCACACTCGGCTCTTGTTTCTCTGAAACTGTCTATTCTAAGGTAGTTTTCCTGGTTACCAATGTCTAGATTGAGGTTTATTTCCTCTTAGCATTTTAAGGTTACTATTTCACCTGTTCAGGCTTTCATCATGTTTTCCATCTGTCTGTTTGCCATTCCTCTATGGGTGATCTGTCTTTTTCTCTTTAGTTGCCTTAAGATCTTCTCTTGATCTTTGGTGTTGTGTTATTTTCATGTCATTATGGCTATAGGTGTGTTTCTTTTTATTTATCCAGCTTGATAAACGTTATACTTCCTATATCTGTGAATTTGTATCTTTCACTAATTCTGTAAAGTCTGGTCATTTTCTCTTCAAATGTTTCTTCTCTATTCTCTTTATTCTTTCCTTCTGGTACTGGGCACATTAGATATACTCATTATGTCTTGCATATGTCTGTACCTCTCTTCATATTTTCTCCTGTGTCTCTCTGCTGCACTCTGGGTAGCTTCCCCAGTAGAGAGAGAACTGGCCGTGGATTAGTTCTCTAGGTGCCTTGTAATCTTCCATTAAGAACCCACATTTGATTGATCTTAATCTGTGGAAATCTCGGAGGCATTTGTTGAGATTTTTTTATTGCAGCGAGGATTTGATTTGCTTCTGCTTGGACAACTGGGATCCCTCTGCAAGGTCCCTGGCAGTTACCCTACCTGCCACTGGCCCTAAACAGCACTGTGATTTCAGTAGAGATGAAGTTACAATACTTTGGATTTTGGTTCCCTCAAAGGGAACAAAAAGGTTGGTGGGGTCTGGGAGTTTCCTCTTTAATTTCTGAGAACTCAGAAATGCCTTTCAGTGGAATATTTTACCTAGTTTCTAGTAGTTTTTTTTTTTTTTTTTTTTTTATGCGGGCCTTCCTCTGCCGTGGCCTCTCCCGTTGCGGAGCACAGGCTCCGGACGCGCAGGCCCAGCGGCCACAGCCCACGGGCCCAGCCGCCCCGCGGCACGTGGGATCCTCCCACACCGGGGCACGAACCCGGTTCCCCTGCATCGGCAGGCGGACGTGCAACCACTGCACCACCAGGGAAGCCCCTCTAGTAGTTTTGAAGTAGGACCTTTGAGGGTATCTGGCCTACCATACAGCCAGGAGCAGAAATCTGAGCTTAGCATTCTTTATATAACCCAGATAAGGCAGCATTTGGGTTCTCCAGGAAAATCTTAGATGTTCTGAGCCATGGTTTTATATTTGTATCCTGACCCCCATGTTCTTTTGAGACTAGATACCCCTGGAGTGTTAATGGGAACAACTGGAAAATGAAATCCAGAACTTCAGTTGGAAAAAAACTTAAAGACCCTCAAAGTGAGTCACAACATGCTTTTTGAACCCCCTCTACAGCACATTCAAATGGCCTCCTAGCCTCCCCTCCCAGTCATCAGTGATAGGGAACTCACTATTCATGAAGAAGCCCATTTATTCATTTCTTAATTCCTCCATAGCTCACTCACTCTATCTAACTATCTATCCATCTATCTATCTATGGAGAAAGAGATTTATTGCAAGGAATTGGTTTGCCCAGTTGTGGGAGCTGGCTAGACAAGTCCAAAATCCATAACACAGGCTATCAGGAAAGGCAGTCTGGGAACTCTCAGGTAGGAGTTAAAGTTTCAGTCCACAAGCAGAATGTCTTCTTCTGCAGGGAAGCCTCAGCTCTGCTCTTAAGGCCTTTCAACTGATTGAATCAGGCCCATCCAGATTACCTAGGATAACTGACCTTACTTAAAATCAACTGATGATAGGTATTAATCACATCTACACAATACCTTCACAGCAACACTTAGGTTACTTTTCAGTTGAATAACTGTGGACGTGGGCCTAGCCAAACTGACACGTGAAATTGGCCTTTACAGGTGGCTTCTCTGCCCTAGGAACTATGTTAGGCATTTTTGCATGTTATGTCTTTACGCCCTGTAATGGCCCTCGAATTAAATATTATTATTCTTATTTTAAGGTTGAGAAAATTGCAAATCAGGGAAATTAAGCAATTTAATGCCATCTTTGTTATTATTAATACACGTGGGGAAAATAGAGGCTTGGAAATATAAAATAACCTGTCTTCAGTATACATGCAAGGCCCCTAGAAAAATGCCTACTACATGATAAACCTCAGTAAATACTGGTTCCCTTACGAAATTGTTCTTGAGTCATCTTCATTTTAAGACAGCTACTAGTAGTTGTGTTTTCCACTGAGAGAGAAATGTTGTTTCACTCATTCACTCAGGGTATGCACATGAGAGTGTGTGTGTGTGTGTGTGTGTTTTGGAGGAGGGGGCTTTGCAGAATTGCCATATTAGTGCCCTCACCGCAATGCTGTTCCTGTCTTCAGAAGTACTTTGAGTCCTTTGAATTAAAATATATGTTATTGCATTTACTGAATTTTTTGCTGAGAGAAAACTCCTCAGTGACCTTTTTTCTCCCAATACCAAGTCATTCTCCACATGCATAAATTAAGATAGTTGGACTACCAAATCATAAATTCTGATATCTTGTATGCATGTTCTCTTGAACCCTTGGGACACATGTCAGAGGGCAGCAGCGATGATGCCAGGGTAAGGTTGTGTTAGTATTGGGTTCGAAGGATTACAGGGGCAAGAAAAGAAGGTAGTATGGACATCTCTGTCTTAGCTAGAATCACTTGGGTAAACATGGCCAGACTTAGGTGGGTTTCTTCAGCCCAAGTGACTTATGCAGCTCTGACAGTTACAATTTTCATAATAAAGATGACTATTACAAAATACCTCTGGACATATTTAAATATATAGGCTTTCTGAAATTAGGATCCCCATAGGCCCCTGTGATTTATTAGTCTCCATAATAAAATTTTCTTTTTATATAAATTTTGACATAAGCAGTCTTTGAAGGAAAAACCAAAATTGAAACACATGATTCCATAAATATGTGAACAATAATATGAACAACACCTTTTGTATAATACTTGACAGTTTATAAAACATCTGTACAAGGTGGCGGAATGGGAAGAACACTGTCTTTGGAGCTATACTTGGTGTGGTAGGTTGTATTATTGTTCCTAAGTTTCACTACTTTGCCTGTGGGTGAAATCTACTTGGCCATCTCACTAACCCCACACAGTGATGCAGACTTGGCCAGGTGACTCGCTCTGGCCTAAGAACTATATGAGGAAGTAAAGCATTGTGTGTCTCCATCTTCTGTCTTCTCTTTCTGCCAAGAGGCAAGTAAGGGCTGCCCTTCTAACCTGGTGCACAGAATGTGATGTGAGCACACAGATGTGATGCTGAACCTCAGACAACCTGCAGGGGGCATTAGACTGAGAAAAGCCTTTGTGTGTAAGCCCCTAACTTTGGAGCCATCTTTTACCACAGTATCATTTAGTGTAAACAGAGGGACACATGTGGGTTTGATTTCCATCTCAGTCACTTATTAGCTGTAAATCTTGAGGAATATATGAAACTCTGTAACAATCAATTCCCCCATTTATTTCTATAGATGGTAACTAATACTTTCTGTCCTGAGTAATTGTGAAAAGTAAATGGGAAAATTATGAAAATGGTCTTGAATAATTCCTGCAACATAATAAATAAAAATTAACTTCACATCTGGCACATAGTAGGTACCCCATCAAAGCTAATATCTTTCTGTCTGGAAAATTCCAGCCATCCTGTGTATGGCTAAACATCCAAAAGACAAAGGATATATTTTTAACTTTCTCTTTCTCATCTTTTTTTCCTGATCCTTTACTTCTTTGAGTAAACAGAACTTTCTTTAGGGATGGACTAAGCCTAAAGTCAGGTCCTTTAAAAATAGACATTTGTTCAGAGGTTAAAGTTTTATGAAGGACCATTTTTTTTGTTTTGTTTTGTTTTTTTCAGAGAGTAGCACTTTTAAAACATATAAAATAATTAGATCCAAATCTGATAATTAATGGTACATCAGGTTTAAAATAAGCCACAGGTCAAAGTTTAAATTGAATGATCAAAACCCTCATAATTTTAATTGTGAAATGTTCAGGATTAAGAAGTAACCTCCCTGGAAGAATAATAAACCCAAGGCTACTGCATTCTATACATGTTCTCACGTATGAACTACTCAACCTAAGAATAAGGAAGTGGCAAATTCATGGACATAATTACATTATGCAACTCAGCTGTTGAGGAACCTGTTATAGAAAACCCAGAGTACCTTGAAAAAGAGCCCACACAAGCTGGGCCTGCAGAAGAGAGAGCCAGCTTCTTTCTGCTCTCAGGAAATGCAGAGGAGGGGTAATCGTGTTCTGGTTTCCTTGGAGATCCCGCTCTGTACTCTTCCTGAGATAAGCTCCTTTGCCACCCACCCTCAGCTAGAGCCTACCATGTGGCCTTGCCCCAGGTCACACAGCTTGCGTACAGCCCCAGGCTTGAGCTTCTGATCCCAAACCCACCTGGAATGGAGGGAGGACACAGGAAGGAACAACTGAGAATGGCCCATGTGCCTTTCCTGCTCTATGTGTGAAATTCTCAAGATTTTTGCTACTTAGACCTCATTTCCCAGAAGAATCTGCATCTTAGAGAGTCCAGGAAACTTTCAAACATATCACAGCTACTGGTTGATCTTTTTAACATTCTTTTACATCTGGGCTTAATTAATGAAAAACAACCACAAAAATGGTCAAGCAGGCAAAATTTAAAAATACTATTAGCTACTGCTGCTTTAAGCCTTTGCTTCGAATCTGGTATTTTGAAGAAGTAATCTTTAATCTTCACAAGAACCCATCTTACAGATGACCAATCAGAGGCTTAAAGAGGTTAAAGACACTTGCCCATGGTCACACCTGTGAATAAGAACCAGAGCCACAGTTCATACCCAGATCTGCTGTGGCTTCAAAAGGAAGGCCCATTCTTGTATATCCTACAGGGCTGCAAGGCCACCTTATCCGATTAACTACTGCAGGAAGCACTTATGAAACCAGTGAGAGATGAACTTCATTTGTTTTTCCTGAGGTCTGCTAGAGGCTGCAGGTTAAATGAGAATCTAAAAACCATCTCGTGAGTTGTTATGCATTTCGTTTTAAATAAAGAATTGGCTTATTTCTGTAAATAGTGTAAAGAAGTATTTTACTTTTATTATTACTCATTAAAAGGTTCACTGAAAGGGAGGCTGGAATGCTGAACCTCTTCTCCAGGGAGAAAGAAGGCTGAGCCAGTTCACCCGAGGTCCTACCTTTCAGCCAAATTTTTCTCATTCTGCTCAGACAGGATCTACCCCCATAGTCTCTCTAGTTGCTCCCCGAGAAAAAGCTGTGCCTGCCTCTGTGCAACATTGATTTAAAGAAGTCACTGAGTCCTCAGATCTGGCCCAATGTCGACAGGGCTTACTTTTCAGTAAGCACATTGGATGCCAGTCTTCTTGTCTTAAGATTTCCAAAATACCGGGCTTCCCTGGTGGCGCAGTGGTTAAGAATCCGCCTGCCGATGCAGGGGACACGGGTTCGTGCCCCGGTCCAGGAAGATCCCACATGCCGTGGAGCGGCTAGGCCCGTGAGCCACAACTACTGAGCCTGTGCATCTGGAGCCTGTGCTCCGCAACGGGAGAGGCCACGACAGTGAGAAGCCCGTGCACCGCGATGAAGAGTGGCCCCCACTCTCCACAACTGGAGAAAGCCCTTGCACAGAAATGAAGACCCAACACAGCCAAAAATAAATATAAAATAAATAAATTAATTTTTAAAAAAAGATTTCCAAAATACCCTTTTCTTAACTTCTCCTCCGGCAGGTTCTTGATCCTGCATCTTGGGAGAATTACAAGGAAAGGTGGGCAATCTCCTGTCCTGACTCTTAGCGATCAAGGAAATCACTTTCACTTGCCCCATCAGCTCCACCCTCGAAGTGTGTGGGACCTCCTGGAGCCCTGAGGTCCCATGAAGCTCGCAGAGGCTGGAGCTGCTGACTGGCTGCCATACTCCTGCCTGCCCCAGTTCAGGTACTGGACAGGCCCAGTTTTCAGATTGACAGTACCCTGTCTTTTGTTCAGGATCCTTGAGGAAGGCAAGGGCCACAGCTTCCACAGGCACCTTTCTGCTTAAAGTTGGTCTGTGTGTACATTCACAGCATTTATGTCACCTTTGAGCTCATAAGAAATACAGAATCTCTGGCACCCTTCAGAGGAACTGAATCAGAATCTGCATTTTGACAAGACACCCAGGTAATCTACATGCACATTCAAGTTTAAGAAGCGCTGAGTTAAAGAGCAGTTATTGATTTTGACTGCATGCTGATATAATGGTGTTACCAGGAAGTATTAAGAGTTACTGATACCTGGTTTCCACCCCTAGAAATTCTGATTTAACTGGCCTAGGTTATGGCCTAGGCATTGGGATTTTTGACAGCTCTCTGGGTGACCTTAATGTGTAGTGATGGTTGAAAACCACAAGTTCCTAAACAGACCAAACACTGGTATTTATTATTTTTAAAGAGAAAATTATCTGGGGCTGAGTTGGTGCCTGGTCCTTTTTTCCATTGGCAAAAGGGGCTCATGCCATAGAAGAAATTTGAAAGGTGAGAGAAACTCAAAATCTCCGAGGAAAATTATTCATGTAAGGGGTTCTGATGGTCCAACATCTCCAATCAAAGAAAATCAAAAATAAAGTAATCAAGGAAATGAGGAATAGGAAGGTTGGAGTTGAAACCTACTAATAAGCTTCCATTCAATCTTTTCTCATTCCCATGACCAATAGCCAGCCAGCCTTTAATTAAAATATTTCTGCTAATCTGTAAAATATTCCACATAGAGAAATTCTTACTATCAAACATTGTCATAACAATATTTCTTTTCAAAGAATAGGTCCTGGAATGCCTTCAATGAGAACAAGTATGTGAGAAATACAGGTTTTTCTGTCATCCAGCCCAAAGTTTAAGACATATAGTACAGCCAAATGGATGCACTAAGGAAGTGAGAGTGAAATGGAGGAAAGGTGACCTGCCTAATTTTGAGGTCCAAGCGGATCCCATAGCAAGGAGAAAACACAGTGGAATGCCTCTCTGACTGCTTCGTTTCCCTTGGACCAACGTTGGCTGGGTGGCCCAACCCCTTTAACAAATAATCTCCTTGAATACGTTTTTGCTAGAGTAGAATTTGTTCATCAAACTAATTCCAGAATTAACTTGTTGGAAAAGGTATTTAAAAACGAATGCAAAAAAAGAGAAATGTCTTTCCTGTTTATTTGACTGTGTATAGCACTAAAGGGTCCTTCATAATCAACACGACACCTTTTGGAGACTTCCAAAGACATCTTGGGCTCAGAATATTTTGAAATCAGGGGGAACTGGATACTCAGATGCAGAGAAGTATAAACTCAAGAGATAGCATGGGGCTGTAAATTTTCCTAAAGTAAGAAGATAATCACCTTCCCCTCCCCAACCCTGTCGAGAAGACATATGAGGATGTATTTTTCAGAGGGCTGAACTCTGAAAACTCTCTTAAGATCTGTTCTCCCTCCTCACATATATGTAGAATTGGGTTCCGTCCTCTATATAGGTTTGAATTTAATGTAATCCTTTTAGGAGTTCATGTATTGTTCTTGCAACTTAACTTTGTAAGTTTAAAATTATTTACAAATAAGAACTTTAAAATCCTAAGTAAATGAATGAAAAGTAAAGTATTACCCCTGCTCTTTCAAAACTATGCTTCATTTTGGCAGATCAAGAACAGCTATAGCCATTCTTATGCTAGAATCTAGAATGACCCTCCACTACCACGTGCGCTTAACTTTTTTACATCATTGATGAATTTATCTGAACTTCTACTAGAGTATGAACCTCTCCAGGGCAGGGACCGTGTCTGACTCATTTTGTATCACATGTACCTAGAAGAGAGTCTGGCACAGAATGAGTGTTGTTTATATAATCATCTCCCCCCACCCCCCTACCCTGACACACAAAACATGGGTAGTGGACCAAGGCACAGAAATCAGAATGGTGACATTCCTGAAATTCTGCTTATGAAGAAACACGCTGAAATTGGAGTTATTCAGGAAACCTGCATATTTTAAACTACTTATTCTATTTATTTAATGATTAATAGTTTATTCAGGTTTCTATTGCTTCTTAAGTCAGGTTTAGTAAATTATAATTTTCTAGAAAATTGTTTTCCCTAAATTTTTTTTTTTTTTTTTTTTTTTTGCGGTACGCGGGCCTCTCACTGCTGTGGCCTCTCCCGTTGCGGAGCACAGGCTCTGGACGCGCAGGCTCAGCGTCCATGGCTCACGGACCAAGCCGCTCCGCGGCATGTGGGATCTTCCCGGACCGGGGCACGAACCCGTGTCCCCTGCATCGGCAGGCGGACTCTCAA
>NC_041229.1:53135189-53165347 GCF_002837175.3 Physeter macrocephalus
GGCGGACTCTCAACCACTGCGCCACCAGGGAAGCCCTTCCCTAAATTTTTTAATTTATTGGCATAAAGTATTTAAAATCGTATTCTTATGATTTAAGATTTCTCATAAATCCATAATTTTCTTTTATTACTAATCTATTTCTTTGTGTCTTCTCTTGTTTTCTTGATTAATCTTGCAAAATGTTTATTTTGTTGCTCTTTCCAGTTAGCCAAATTTGGGCTTTTTAATCCTATCTTTATTTCCTATTTCATACATTTTTGTTGATATATTTTATTGTTCTTTCTATTATATGCGTTTACTCTCTTGTCTTTGTTTCTTTCCTTAATCACCAAGGTTGTATGCTCAGCTAATTTTCAGTCTTTTTCTGTTCTACTATAAGCATGTAAAGACCATCAATTCCCTCTGAGAACTGCATAAACTGTATTAAAATGTATATTAAAATGTATTATTTTCATGGACACCCATTTGTAAATAAATTCTAATTTCCACTCTATTTTTTCCATTGACTCATGAATTAGTTAGAAGCATGTTTTTTTAATTGTTGGGAATTTCTAATTGTTCTTTGCTATTGACCCCCCCATTTTTTTGTCATTGTGGCAAGAGAATGTGCTCAATGATATTGATTGATTGGTATGTATTGAGATTGCTTTCTTTCCTACCTAATACATGACAACTTTTTGAAATACTGCATGTGCGTTCAGAAAGAAAATACGTTCTCTAGTATGCTCATTAGATCAAACTTGTTAATGTTCATCACTCCTATATTTTAATATCTTTTATCTATTATGAGAGATAGTTATGTTAAAATCTATCAACTATAACTTGTCACTTTTGTAGTTCTATCAGTTTTTGCTTTACATATTTCAAGGCTACATTAGTAAATTATACAAATTTGTAATTGGTACAGCTCCTTGAGAAATTATTCTTTTATGCATCATATGATGACCCTCTTTTTTCCTAATAATGCTCTTGCCCTGAAGTCTACTTTATTCAGTGTTTTATATCTATACCAACTTTATTTGATTAGCCTATCTTTTTTCCCAAGTATATCTTTTACCCACCCCTTTATCTTAGCCTTTTTGGGTCCTTATACTTTAGATGTGTCTCTAGCTAAAAGACAAGTTCAGACTATTTACATTGATTGTGATTATTAATGGTTTATTTGGATTTTATTTCTATCATCTCATTATTGCTTTATGTCTAACATGCTTTCTCTTCCTATTTTTTTTTCTTTTTGCTTATCTTCTGTTAAATTAATCAAATTTCCTTTATTCTACACTTTGTGATTCTTCAGTTTTCTAGGAAATTATTCTACCTTCTGCTAATTTGTTGGCTGCCTTTACATTTTTAAAGCTAGTCAATATTGTCATCCTCCTTTCTAGTAACACAAGGTCCTTAAACACTTTTCCCAAGACACCCCCTTCCACATCACCTGTTATTGTCACCGAGTGTTTCAGTTTCATCTTGTTTTCACTCTCCCTGAATTAGATAGTGTTATCACAATTTATATAATCAATGTCTACTTTAGACTTATCCATGTGTTAACCGGATTCCTTATACACTGCTTCTTCATTCATCCCATGCCTTCATTTTGGGTCCAGCTTTCCTCTTCCTCAAATAGATCCTGTTGTATTTTCAGCTAGATCTCTTAAGCGGTAAATTCCTTCAGTTTATATCTATTTAAAAATCTCTTTTTGTCTTCACTCTGGAATGACACTTTAGCTGAATACAGAACTCTAGAATGATAGTTTTATTTTCTCAAGCCTTTGAAGATACCATTCTATTGTTCCCTGACCTCTTTGCAGCTAATGAGAAATGTGATGTCAGAAAAGGCATAATTTCTTTCTAGGTGATCTGTGTTTTCTCCATGCTATTCTAATGATCTTCTTTCTGTTTGGGTGTTCTGTAATTTTACTGTGATGTTTCTAGGTCTAGGTTTACTTTGTTTATTCTACATGGAAATCATTGTGATTTTAAACCTGAGGAATTACATTTTTTTGTCCATTTTTAAAATTTCTTGGTAATGATTTCTTTAAATATTGCATCATCCACACTCTCACATTCCTTCTGTTTTATCTTCCCAAACTACTATTAGACAAATTTTGGATCTTCTTATTCTATTTTCCATATCTTAACCTCTTTTGTAATTTTCATCTCTTTTCTTTAAGTGCTCTATTCTGGATAATTTCCTTAAATATATTTCAGTTCAGTAATTCCTTCTTTACTTATGTCTAATATTTTGTTTAACACATTATTTCACTAGTCTTTCATTTCAGTTTATTTCATGTCTAGAAGTTTTTCTTAGTTTTTTTAATCAAAACTGCCTACTTATTATTGACTTATATTTTCAACTTATTCTTTTATATTTATAATTATTTAAACGTACTTAATTTACCAACTTTCTCAGGTTCCTCTCTTATCAAAGTTCTCAGTTACTGAGAGATTCTCTTTCCAGAAATGTTTTGCATTTGTTTCTACCAGGCACTTAGGGAGCATCGCTAAACTAGAACCAATCTTCTATTAATTTCTCAGCTTGGAGTTTCCTGATATATAGTTGACCCCTATTTTAAATTTGAACTGCAACTCCATATGAAGCACAGATCCAAGATTAAAATATGTGTCTTCTTTTCTTAAGCAAAGTTTAGACACAAACTACAACACGAACTTGCATGCAATGTCTTTGCCATCTCCCCCTGATGGAGGAAGATTGTTCTTTTTTTATCCTGTCCTCTGATGATCCTGGATTTATACGATAGTCTTGGTTAAAACTGCCTGTCTCCTGCAGGACCAAGATATCATCTCATGTCTCCAAGTTGTGATAAAATATTACAGAAATCAATCTTCATTCTCACCTGTGTCCTGACTCCAGGCAGCTGCATTATCAGCTCTCTTAGACTACATGTTTCATTCCCACTTCATTTCTTGAAACAAAGCATTATCTTTCTTTATTCCAAGATCAGCTTAAGCCTTGAAAAGATTTTTTATTATATTTATTCCAGTTGTATAGGTGCCATAACAGGAAGTGCTAATAACAGGACATTCCTCAAATTATATATTTTGCTGTACATATTACCCAAACCAGGAAGGCCTTTGAGTGAATTTGCCATTGTCCTCCACCTGCTCCTGTATCTCGCATGTGGGGAAGGATGCAAATGGAGAAAAGGAGCAGGGGGGAGGAAGAATACCAAACAGGGAATCATTAGTCATACATAACAGTCCTAGCTTTATCTCTACTTTGCCATGTCACCCTTGGCAAATTCTTTCCTCTTTGAGTCCTGTATTTTCTATCTATAAAATAATGGGTTTGGATAAAAAAAGATAATAATGACCCTTGCTGAGTCCTTGTCTGAGGACTCAAGATATGCCCTGCACTATTCTGTATTCATTATATTATCTACCTTATGTTATATACTCACACAAAAATCTATTAAGAAAAGTATTGTTGCCTCTATCTTTTAGACAATAAATTGCAAATAAGGAAGGTTATATAATTTGGCTAAGATTTCCAAGCTGCAAGTGACAAAGTGATGATTTGAACACAGGTCTGTTTGAGTCTAAAGCATGTCTCTTAAGCTCTGTGTTACTTTCCCTCTTATTTTCTGCTTGATGATCATGAAGATTCCTGTCATTTCTAACCTTCTTGGAGTCTCTAATCAGCCTTTAATTCCATATGTATGTGTAACTTTCATTTTTCACTCAGCCTTGTTCAGGGTCTCAATGTTCTCATCTCTACAAATCGAATCCACTTCTTGTCCTTCTCACCCCAGGCCACTGCCCTGTATAATTATTGGCTGAATTAGTATTATATGAGTGTTTTATACAAGCTTCTTTTTTTTTTTTTTTTTTTTTTTTTTTTTTTTTTTTGTGGTATGCGGGCCTCCCTCTGCTGTGGCGTCGCCCGTTGCGGAGCACAGGCTCCGGACGCGCAGACTCGGCGGCCATGGCTCACGGGCCCAGCCGCTCCGCGGCATGTGGGATCTTCCCGGACCGGGGCGCGAACCCGGTTCCCCTGCATCGGCAGGCGGACGCGCAACCACTGCGCCACCAGGGAAGCCCCCAAGCTTCTTAAAATATGGATTCTGTAGGGCTGGAAATAATTCTACATATATTCATACACATATATCACAGCAAGACCAGACATGAGGTACAGTGCTCACTGCCAAGAGCTCCTTTACAAGAAAAGATTTAAATTCTTTTTTTCATAGGAACTTCCAGGGAGTGAGATCAAAGATACATTTAATTTCCTCAGAATGCAAATGGCCCTCCCTCTGTATTTAGATGGTTTGTAATATAGCCCCTTAGGCAGTAAAGTCAAATTGGGCAGAAAAAAGAAAATAAGTAAAGCATATCAGGGCCCTAGTGTTTTTACTGTGTAGGTTCATCAGATTTTTCTAGTTCATTCATTGCTGCAATTCATATATTTATTAAATAAGTAGTTACTGGGCAATCACTTGTTTGCTAATTATTTACTGAGCTAATTATTTACCAGGAGCTTTGCTAAGCATTGAGGATAAATTGATGTATAAAACACACTGAGCACCTGTTTTTGTGGAACTTAGAAACTGATGGAGAGGTGAAGAGTGAACAAATAATCGCTCAAAAAATATATATGTGTACACATTGTGCTGGCGGATGTGAAGAGAAAAATTGGACAATGGCAGCGGATAGCATTGATTTATTTATTTATTTTTAATTTTTTTAATTTTTATTTTTTGTGAGTCTGCTTTCTTTTTATTCACTAGTTTGTTGTAAATTTTAGATTCCACACATAAGTGATATCATACAGTATTTATCTTTCTCTGTCTGACTTATTTCACTTAGCATAATGCCCTCCAAGTTCATCCATGTTGCTGCAAGTGGCATTATTTTATTCTTTTTATGGCTGAGTAGTATTCCATTATATATATATATATATACACACTACATCTTCTTTATCCCTTCATCTCTTGTTGGACACTTAGGTTGTTTCCATACCTTGGCATTTGTACCTTGGCATTTGTAAATAATGTTGCTATGAATATTGTGGTACATATATCTTTTGGAATTAATGTCTTTGTTTTTTTAGGATATATACCCAGGAGTGGAATTGCTAAATCATATGGTAGTTCTATTTTTAGTTTTTTGAGAAACCTCCATACTGTTTTCCACAGTGGCTGCATCAATTTACATTCCCACAAAGAGTGTACATGGGTTACATTTTCTCCATATCCTTGCCAGGATTTGTAGTGTTTTTATTTTTTGGATTCTGTGACTTGATATTTACTGATAGTTTTCGAGAATTCTTTGCCATTATCTCTTCCGCTATTACTGTTACCCCGTTCTCCTCCTTTTTGGGACTCCAGTTTCACTGACCTTAACCACCTTACATTGGAGGCTAGCATTTAGAGTGGGGAAGGGGAGGGAGGGTCTGGGAAGTCTCCTTCGCTGAAATGACTTGTAAGCTGAGCCCTAAGGGGTGTCAAGGGTGGGAAGAAGAGTATTTCAGGCAAATGGACAGCAGGTGGAAGGTCCTGAGCGGAGGGAGAGAGTGGAGAGTTCCTTGGCACTTTCAAGGAACTGGAGATAAACTCAAGTGTGACCCAAGGTGAAGCTGAGTTGCTAGGTAAGAACAAGATCACACCCCGGTTCTTTAACCATCTTAAGGATTTGGGTTTTCACTCTAAGAAGCACCCAATAATAGTTTATGCTGCAGTGGTTTGACCTGTTTTATGTTTGTAAGGACTTCTCAGACTGCTGCACTGAAAATAAACAGGACAATATCAGAGTAGGAGGGAGAACAATTTGTAGATGGCGGCAGTGTTCAGGGATGGAATGGTGATGGCTCAGACTAGAGCAGGGAGTGGTAGGAGTGAAGGGACATGACTAAAGACTATTATGGAGTTAGAGTGGAGAAGAAGGATGCTGGATTGGATGTAGGAGGTAAGGGAGAGGATGCTTTCAAGAATAGGCCCCAGGCTTCACTGGTGGCGCAGTGGTTGAGAGTCCGCCTGCCAATGCAGGGGACGTGGGCTCGTGCCCCGAGCGGCTGGGCCCGTGAGCCATGGCCGCTGAGCCTGCGCGTCCGGAGCCTGTGCTCCGCAACGGGAGAGGCCACAGCAGTGAGAGGCCCGCCTAACTCAAAAAAAAAAAAAAAAAAAAAAAAAGAATAGGCCCCAAGTTTCTCTTTTAGACAATGGAGCAAATGGAAACACCATCTACTGATGTAAAGGCATCAACTATAGGTCAGACCTTAAGCTCAAAGCAAGTACTAGCAGTTTAGGCTGGCAGTTCTAAAGCAGGGTCTGGGTATTTTAGTTATGTGTATGCATAGCAATTTTAACAGCTAATATTACTGAGTGCTTACTCCCTGCCAGGACTGTTCTAAGCCTTTGTATATGTCAACTCATTTCTCCTCATCACAACCATCTGAGGCTGGTAATATTATTATCTCATTTTAAAAATGAGGAAACTGAGGCACAGATAGTCTAGGTATCTTGCCTAAAAATCACTCAACTAATAAATGCAGACGTTGGATCTGAACCCGTGTAGTCCGGAGGTAAAATCCATGTTCCTGGACCTAACTGTTCCTTTTTTTCCCCAAGAATCTCCTAGTCTAGTTTGGAGGAACACACAATAACCAACAATATGAGAATAATGGAAGAAAGGCTATAATAATCATCGCTAACATTTGGTAGTAGAGTATGGGGCTTCATAGTGTGCTGAGGGGACACAGAGCAGAGAGGTGTGAGCTTTCATTGAGGAAATGGCATTTAAAGGATACTTTGTAATATAGTAGAAATTTACATGGAACGCAGGCTCTTACTGAAGAGTAAATGTCTCTGAGGCAGTGTTGTGCTCATCTTTGTAACTCCAGGACCTCACCTTGGCACATGGTAGGTGCACAGTAAATGTTTCATGAAGCCACCTGAAATGAAACACATTGCAAACAAGGACACTACCTCATGACACTTAAACTGCGCTGCTCTTGTCTTTACCAGGAACTTTTATTTTCCCATCCTCCTTTAACAAAGAAGACAGAGGCAATGGCTCATACACAGGAAGAATAACTTTGCCAGGTTGGCTTTTAAGTCACAGTCTTCAGGAATGTGTTTGATCTAAAAGCAAGGACCGTCTGCATATTCGGTGAATTTGCCTGCAGAAATCTTTAATGAGTTTACCTGTAAACTAGCGTGGCTTATTACTTGCATTATTAGCCAGATTTCTAACTGCTATTTTAAAAAACGGAGTGTGCACACGTATAGGTACAAACAATTTCTGTCTCTCCGGTAGTCCCTGCATTTGAATTAGGCTTTCCAGGAATCTCCACTCAAAAGATTTTACATTATCTCTCTCGTGTGGGTGGTCAATTACAATTCTGCCAAAATCCAAACAGAAACTTTAGGAGAATTACTAGATATTTGTGTTCTCTCAGTTGACCGTGCCCACTCCCTCTCCAGAAACAACGGGTGGCCCCCTGTGTGAAATTGACATGTTTTCTCACATTGTGGCAGACCTTGGCTGGCATCCCTTACCCTCTGGGCTTCCCTCTACATCCTCCTTTCTTATTCCCAACTTCCCATTTCTTAAGAGAGGCCTATTGATTTTGCCCCTGAAATGACACAGTCTTACTTTCAGATGTTGGGGATGTGTCTGCAAGTGATGAGCAAGGAGATTTGGGACAAAGTAGAGTGAAATTAGTATTGAATTATTTTGTTCAATCAAAAAACCAAACAAAGACATATATTGAGCACCTCAGTGCCTGGAAGTATGCTAGGTGACGGCGATGCAAGGTGAATAAAATACCCTCCTTTTATGGGGCTCTCAGTCTAGTAACATCAATGGCATGAAAACAAACAATTTTAGAAACACAATGAAGTGCAGTGCTGGGGTAAGTGTAGGGTGTTGTGGGCATATGCCAGAGTGCTGGGAATGGTAAAGGCTCTCTGGGAGAGGTGATTCCTGACTTAAGTCAAGAAAAAAGAGCAAGCAGGAGTTAGCCAGGTGATGAACACATTCCCAGGTGTGGGGTTGAAGGGAACATCATGTTGCAGGCTGAGGGAACATCTAGATACGACAGACGGCAGGATTTACATGGGGGCAGCTCAAGCTGGAGTGTAAGGTGCATATGCAGAGGGAGACAGGCTGCAGGTTGGGCTGGTGATTAAGGAGTCTGTCAGCTCTACTAAGGAACTTGAACTCTATCTTGGGGACATTGGGGAGCCATTAAAGGAATTTAAGTAGGGGAGTGTCAGGGTTAGATTATTTGTTTAAATAAGTGCCTCAGGTAATGGTGACTTCTTTACACAAGGCCACAAGGGGCTCCTGAGTCCTCACAGAGATCAGAGCACTGGAAACAGGAAGGCTATGGACTGTCCAGTCAGAGCATTTGGGAAATACAGGAGCCTTATCCACAAGATTTCAGAAGAGGGGAGAAGGAAGACTAGGGAAAGCAACTGCAAGTCTTTAACCTTTTCTTTAGAGCATTTCTAAGTTATTTCTCATAATAATTGTTATCTCATTCCTATCAATATTTTATGAGTAATACAGAGATTGCTTGAAAAAATCTCAGGTCTAAAGATATATATTTTTGTCTAAGTTATGTTACATATCTTATGAGTCTACCTATTGGGCCAAACATATCAATATCATGCCAAAGCAATTGCAACATATTTTCCTTATAAAAATCTTTCAGTTTTTCAACAGAGCATCTTTTAGTGCCCTTGACAGACATCTAATGGAAACTATCATAATTTATTTTAAAATATATCATGGTATTTCTCACCCTCCATGATCTGAAATGATATTCCCAGAACAAGGACTGAGCTTTATGGTTCATATTTTTCTCATTTAAATTCTGTTTATTTTTCATATTGTTATGTATTTTTTACTATTCCTCCACTGGCACGTTGTAATACCTGACCATATTTGCGTAGCAGGAGAGTAAATGTTCATTTGCATATGTCTTGTTCCTGCTAGAAGCTCAAAGGTGGCCTTGCCCTTTTGCAAGCTGCTTGGTTACCGTTGTCCAAATGCGTATATGTTAGGGAGTAAAGGGCAGTGTCCTGAAGATGCAAAACTTATGTCTTAATCTTCACTCTCAACTCCATTCCCAACCAGGTTTCTAGAGCTATAATCGAAATAAATGCAGGGCAGGGTGGGGGATGAGACATTTACTCTTACTTTAAGTAATGATTGCATTTTTTCATTATAGGAAAATCTTTCTAAAATGACCTCAGGCCAACATTTGATAGGGATATATCCTGGCTTTGGGGAGAATAGCGAAGTAAAATTCCCCTAAGTCCTTCTGGAAGTCTACTTTACTAAACCTTGAAAAAAGGCAAACCAGGAAATTTCTTTATGTATCTTCACATTTTATGATGTAAAAATGACTGACAGGCATGGCAAACCTGTTAGCTTTGGAAGTTAGAGCCATTATTCTATTCTTAATTCAGGTAATAAAAGTGCATTGCTTTGAGATATATCTATCCATATCTATCTATAAAATACATATGTGTGTACATGTGTGTGAGTGTGTGTGTATACATATATATATATGGCAGAAGTGGAAATACTTTTTTTCCTGTTTAATTGCTAATTAACACTGTATATATGTATGAATTTGGGAATTTGTGAAATTTAATTTTTCACACTGGTGGTAAAAGCCTGGAGCAACCTTGTGCAAAAAGATAAGAGAGCATTTTCATGCTGAGTATTTGACTGCTTTTAATACCATTCAAGGCATGTATGTCTGTTTTGAATTGCCCACTTATTTCATTTTACATCCAAGTGTACAACATGCTCACCAGCAAATGATAAGAATGTAACAAAATAGAAATAAGCTGTGGTCATTCGTCATTGTTTTATCTCTCCACTTGGATTTCTAATAGTCGTCTCAAACATAAGTTGATTCTACTGTCTTTCCCAACGCTCTTCCCCAACCTATCTCTCCCTAGTCTTTTCCATCCCAGTAAATGGTATCACCACCCACCCAGTTGCTCAAAATAGAAATCCTCCCTCCGGCCAGCCTTGACTCCTCTCTCACCTTTCATCCAACCATCGATAAGCTTCATCAATTTTACCTTCAAAAGAATTTTGACACCATCATCATTTCTTCTTCCCCATGGGTCATTGCTTTATCATTTTTTAGTCCTTGCCTACTGCCCTTAAACTAAGATCCAAAGTCCTCCCAAAGGCTCTGTGTGAATCTCATCTGCCACTCACCCTGTTCTAACTCTGAATAGGTCAAGATCTTCCCAGTATCATGGCCTTCATTCATCCTTTTCCCTCCTCGTGAAATGTTTGTCCCTTGAACTTGGCTCTTTCTCATCCTTCCAGTCATAGCTTAGAATCCACAAGCTATGCTCCCTCTAATCACCCTATCCCATTATAGGTTCCTTATCTCACAGCACTTATATTCGTTTGTAATTGCTTTTTTTTTTTAAACTTGTGAGTTTTCTGTTTCCCCTGATAAACTATCAGCATCACAGGGTAGGGATGATGTTTATCTTGCTCCCCAGAGCATGTCCCACACTGTATGTTGTGCCTAGCAAATAGCAAAACTCAAGAAAAATTTGATTGAATACATGGAATATGCTAAAACTGAAGATAAAAGAAGGAATAGGACACAGTCCCTGCCCTCATAGAGCTTGCCTTCTAATAGGAAAGGCAGAAAAAAAAAAACAGATAATTACAATATCTAGAGATAAGTGCTCTACAGGAGCTAGGTACAAAGCACAGTGATGGGGGAAAGGACTGTATGAATGGTGTAAAGATTTTGGCTAGATAAACTTGGTAGAATCTTCAATTACCATCAACATTTTTTTACCATTAAATAGCTCTGATGATTTGGACAGGCTACTTCATACCTCTGATTCTTAGTTTATTCATCTGTTAAAAAAAAAAGAGGTAAGGATGTTTATGACTTCAAAGAGATACTGTGAGGATTAAATGAAATAAGCCATGTAAAATGTTAGCTCCCAGAATAAGAAGATAACCACTTTAAGTAAGTAGATTCACTACCACCATCAAGAGTGATGTTAATTAGTCAGTGTATACCTGGAGCTCAGTATGCTGTTGAACTCAAGTCTTTTACTCTCAAACCAGTGCACATTTTCTGCTACATGGAGATTGATATTAAATAACTCAACTCAGATTCCTCCCTCTCCAAAAATTTCCCTAACCATTTCAAGACAGTTCATCACACCCTCCTCTGAGTTATCTTTGTGCCTTATGATTGGGAGCATGTTGATATTTTAAGGGGCCCAAATAACTATCACTGCTCCACTGTGCCCTAATGTGGAACCACATGAAAGGCTGACTGAAGTGGTAGCTTCATAACTGAGAGAGAAGTTGAGGACGTGGTTTAGTGTGTTAGCCTCACAAATCTCAGAAGAGACATGCAAAAGAGGTGCTAAACAGCTGGAGGCCTTTCAAGCTTCTCTAATGGTAGGGAACAGACTAGAGAACAGGTAGATTCAAAAGGAAGAGAAGGAGGAGAATGGCTGAGCTGGCATTGCACAGTCATTCCACAGCCCAGGGGCATGGGTAGGGTATAGGAAGAATCCAAAGGTATTACACGAATTGGCATCCCCCCAATTGGAATCACGAAGCCAGTGAAGGGGTTCCTCTCCTCTGCCCCACCACCATCAGAGCCACTCCAGGCTCCAGAGCTAGCAGGCCTGGGTTTAGGCCCTCACTCAACCACTTATAAACAGGAACACTTCAATCTCTTAGGCTTTGTATTCTCAAATGTAATATGAAGGTGATAATAATAGTGTCTACCCCATAGTATGAGGCTAATACGAAAGAGTGCAGTAAAGTGCTTACCACTGTATTTGGCACATAATAAATGTTCTTTTTTCTTGGCTAGGATTTTACTGTCTTTGAAATTTCCATTGCAAGAGATAAGTAGACACATAAATGAATAAATGTATGCCTTAATTAAAACGCTAGAAAAGGTCTATCAGGTAAGATGAAACTTGGGCAAGATTTTTAAGAACAAGCATTATTTCTCTATGTGGGCCGTGGGCCTTCCAAGAAGAGGGGGACACAGGGCTGCAGTATAACTTTCATGGTCCCTGGGCACTTTTGCCTTCTTGAGTTTTGTCCTCTGTTTAAAAAAGATATTAAATATTATATTTTATGATTGCATTGCTATAAAGACAAATATCATCTATGCTGGATTATGTTAAATGTTTTCTTCTAATTTTTTTTCTTCTACTTAAAGCTTGTTTGTTAGTCCCCCAAAAGTAACATGGTTTCTAGGCATTATACCTGTTGTTCTTGATGGGTAAGTCAGAGGTGGGAAAAACAAAGGACAAAGACCCAAGGAAGGGCACAACTTAGAATGTTTAGAGAACTATAGAAAGTGTCATGTGATGGAGCCTCAGCAGTTTTTGCAAAACAATCTATGTGAGAAATAGATGTTGCAGCAAAGTCAAGATTTATATGTAAAAATACACAAAATTAAGACAAATTTTTAATTATACTTACCTTTACCACTACCTGTGATACACTCCAATATTTTCTATTATTTTTTTTTCACACTGGTCATAACCCACTAAATTTATTTTTTCATAAAAGCTTTCACTTGTCATTTGAAAATCCCTGGTGTAAGAGGAAGAAAGGTGGAGAAGCAGTCAGGACAGGGGCACAGAAGTCCGGCACTGCATGCCAGTGGGTAAACATATATAATATGCCTAGCACACTGCCTGCATGCAGTGAGACACAGAATAAGTGGAGACTATTATAAAATATATTTTGAAAATTATGTCCTTATCCTATAAGGACATAATTTTGGGGAAAAGGAGGTAAACCCAACATTTTAGTTAAAAAAAAAAAAACAACCCTCTCTGTCACTTTGAATTTGATGGCCTCTCTCTGTCAGGAAGCCAAATTGTGTAATTCCTCCCAGCTGGAGGTGTGTGTATGCGTATGTATATGTGTGTGGGGGGGGTGGGGGGTGGGGTGTGTGTGTGTGTGTGAAACATTTCATTAACTTGGATTCATGTTTATACATTCCATCTCACCTTTATCTCTTCGCCTGACCCTGTTTATAGAGTCCTGTACTTTAAGTCGTCTTCCAGGTCCTGCTTTTTAAAGGTTGCAAAATATGCCATTATGGGTAAGTAGCAAGTACTAGCAACCATTAGACTCTTGAGTTGTTTCTAATTAAATCCTATGGATTTAATGTTTTAGGTTATTTAAAAATCTTCCGGGCTTCCCTGGTGGCGCAGTGGTTGAGAGTCCGCCTGCCCATGCAGGGGACACGGGTTCGTGCCCCGGTCCGGGAAGATCCCACATGCCGCGGAGCAGCTGGGCCCGTGAGCCATGGCCGCTGAGCCTGCGCGTCCGGAGCCTGCGCTCCGCAATGGGAGAGGCCACAACAGTGAGAGGCCTGCCGTACCGCAAAAAAAAAAAAAAAAATCTTCCATCAAGTTCTCCTTAATTTCTTTTTGTCCCTTTTTTCCTTCTAGTTTACTATTTTTATGAAGAGAGGGACAGGGATGTGCATACACACATCCAGAGTCTTTGAAATGTCTACCATCTTCCTAGGGCTCTGAGTAGTGTGGTAATGAATGGCTTTGAGGTTATCTGACTGTCTTGTTATGAGAGATCAAACCTGAAAGTATGTGTTTGCTTCCAATTAACACCAACTGTTGGGATTTGAAAATCATGTATTTCATTCATTAACCTTCAGAATGGCATTCAGAGAGGAGAATGTTTGAATTTACAACCTACAAGTTATAAATTTATCGAAAGCAATAACATTATTGTAATGCTCATGTTAAGGACCATTCGTATTCTTAGTCTCTACAGTAGATCATGAGGAGACAGTGTCTACCCTGAGGACATATTCTCTAATAACAAGAATCTTTCATCCTCTGCAGTGGAAAGAGATTTCCATATGCCTTTTCTCTTGTCATCTTCACCATAACCCTGGAAGAAAATAGGCCAGAGGTTATTATTCTTATTTGATGGATGAAAAAACTGAGTCTCAAAGAGATCAAGGGACTTGCCCAAAGTGACACTTTTACAAAATGGTAAAGCCAGAACTTGAAATCATAATTTTTTCTTCTTAGTCCTCTGCTCTTTCCATCTCCCCAGGTTGCTTTCCCCAGTATTGAGATGCACAAAATAAAGAAGGCCACTGTCAGGTCAAAGTGTGAAGTAGGCAATTTTATTTCATGGCCCACCGCCTCTTAGACATTGCTCTCCCTCCCCAGGGAGAGAGAGCAATGTTCCCTCTATGTTCCCCAGGTCCTTGTGCTGCAAGTCCAAATGCAAAGGCCAAGGTTTCCGATATCCACTTTCTTGTTTTTGAATTTCTGACATTTACTTTCAAGAGTACCTACTCTGTCCCAGATGCCTTAAATGCATGCATTTCCTTTAAATTCTCAACAATTCTACAAGATGCTTATTGTATTCCCATTTATCGGGTAGAAAAAAACCAAGGTTCACTGAGATTAGATAACCTGCTTACATCTCGTAGTTAAATGAGGGAGCCCAGATTTTGACTCGGTTCTCCCCAGCTCTAAAGTTTATGGCATTTCTACTATTCCTCTACTTTACCAGCTTTTCCATGACATCCTTTCCAACTGAACATCATGACAATGATGTTTTACCTCCTCACTCCTTTTCCTTGCTCATCTATATGACCAATTCTACAAACACTCAGCTTGTTCTAGAATTCCATTCAAGAGAATCTCTAATAGTGTCACCGTCTGAAGCTGGGAACACACTGTAGAACAGCCATGTACACCCATACCCTTGAGGCTTAGGATGCAGAAATATTTATTGGAACATGGTGCCTAGGGCAGAAACACAGCAATCTATCCTATAATGCGATCTTAAAATTAATATAATCAGTCTTTAGTGTTTCTAAGAAATAATAGTATCTTACATGCTGAACTATTGCATTTAATACCCAAAACACACTGCCCATTTTATAGATTTTAAAAATACAACAATGAAACTCAGAGATACCATGTGATATCCCACTCACTTTAAAGTACCAGTTAGTTAGTACCAGTTAGTACTTTAGTACCAGTTAGTTATCAATTGCCACACTAGTGCTGCCTAACAAAGTAACCTCTAAATCTCAGTGGCATACAATAGTAATTGTTTATCTGTCATGTGCCTGGGTCATCTGGGATTGACAAGATGACCTTCCTGCACTTGGCTGGGCCCACTCTATATCCAAGAGTTGGCTGGCTGGTGGCTGATCTAGAAGGAAGGAAGTACAAAGTTACATGGGCAAAGGGTGTGCTTATAAAGGAGCATAAAAAATTGGGAACATCGTTGCAATTCACCACTAGAGATTTTTTAAGTATCACTAATGTTTTCTAAATGATTTTGTGATAGATATACCCCTGCAATAAAAAGCAAGGTCATCTCTATAGTAATACTCCAAGTTATAAAGACTTTAGTAATGTGACTGCCGGACCCCAATCTACCCTGTGAAGTTTCTGAGAGCTCCAAAGCCTCACATGGGTTTGTGTTCATGACCACTCTTTTGCCACAGTGAGACCAGTGGCATCCATCCTGTTGTACCTCTTCTTGAAGCCAGCTAAAGAGCCTCTATTTCTACTACTGAGGATATGCTTTATCACAACACCTGGGTCTCTGGCACGAGTGCTCTGTCCTGTTGCTCTAAAGATGCCACTCCCAGTTATGTTGGACAGGTGCCAGGGTCTGCCCAGAGGTGACATGAAGTCCCACTCTCCAGCTCTGTGCTACACTTCTGGGTCTGCCTAGGACCTTCTGCCTCCTTCCTGCTCATATGCTGCAAGAATTTCCTAAGAAAAAGGGAAAGAGAAAATAAGTAAGCAGCTTCTAACCACAGTTCAAGCTTAAAGACACAGTGTTTGATCCCAAATGCAACAGCTGCTTTCAGGTCTTTGGTAGCTTCGAGCTGTCCCAAGACAAAGGGTGGGTATCTGCCTCACATCTGCATTACTAAAGGGCCTATTTAATTTGTGTTTTTTAATATAATACGTACCTTGGAAAATCCCAGTGTTAAGCCTGATGCATTCTGATAATTTATCCTAAAGCAAAAAGCAAAAAAAACCTTGTCCCTGAAGTAGTGTTCCACTTATAGAGACTCAAAACTTCAAATTTCACTTAGCAATTAACTATTCTATCCTAATATATCTTTATTCCATCTACATTTTTCTTTTTCCCAGTTACATTCATATCAAGTTTTCAAAGTTGTAAGATTCAGTCTTGACTAAGATACCTATTTCTGAATGATAAGAATATTGGTAATATTTTGGAGATGCAAAGCCAAGGTAGTTTTCATCGTGTCCTTTTGCTTGGAGGGCCTCATGAATTGTATCAGGTGTATTTATTTGCTGCTCTGGCAAGAAGACCGTTAAGAATGTATCTGCTGCACTTCTAATTTTCTGCGGCTGAAGGTTTAGAGGTTGACTTTGCTAACCTAAGAAGTTGGAGGTGGATGCTGTTGACATTGGTTCAGTAGCGTCATGTTGGCCTCTCCTTCAGTATTCCCCAAACTGCTGCTCCAGAATTCAGCATCCCGTCCTTATTTCATTCAGGAAGGAAGTGGGGAGGAGGGGCCAGCCATATCTTTCTTTTTTATTACGACAACCAAAAGCTTTCCTACAATACCCTGGCAAACTTCCACCTATGTGTTGGTGACCAAAACTGAATCCCTCAGCTACCTAAGGCTGCAAGGCACTGAGGGAAGGTGAGTAGTTGCCTCACCTGGCCCTTAAATGGAGACAAAGGACAAGTTTGTGAGGATTGGATGCTAAGGGCACAGGGCCAATATCTTCTTCAAGGACTGATATTACTGAGAACAAAGGGTTCACAGCTTAATTCTGAGTTTCAAACTCAGATTGTTCCAAGTTCTTAACAAGACAATAATCTTCATATTCAGATTTATTAGAAGTAAAAAAAAAAAAAATTGTTCTCTAAATTATCAAAGTTTTCCATTTCATCCACAGCAATACCAAGGCTTGATCAAGTAAGATAGATGTTTTCAAGGAAATAAATGTCCAAGCAGCAGAAAAGAAATTTAAAGGTTAACCTAACACTCCCAACCCGCTGGGCCTTGGCTAAGGTTGGGGGAAGAGAAGTGATGGAAATGTTGAGGGAAAGTCTAGATAGATCAAGGGATAATCCTACACCATCTGAGCTGGTACCTGTAAGTTGGCCCTGTTTAGATGGCTGTACCCCAGCCTTTCTGTGCCTCAAGAGAAATGTTTGTGCAGGCTCCAGCCTGGGCGCAAAGACACATGTGCTGGCACTGATGGTGTGCGAAGAAATTGTAGCCAAAACCAGATGTTAAATCTAGTTAGACTTGTTAAAAGTAGTTTTCACAATCTCATAAGATAATGCTGGGGTTTCAGGGTGGCATAGTGAGGGGTTAAGAGTCTTGGTAAGCTTCTACCTGGGGCTTCTGAACTGGGTTGAATAGTGTCCCCCCAGAATAATTAATGTCCTTCTGGAACCAGAATGTAACCTCTTTGGAAATAGAGTCCTTGATGATATAATTAAGATGAGGTCATCTTAACCTCATCACGAGGCCCAGTTAAGATGGGCCCTTAATGCAATATGCCTGGTATCCTTGTAAGAAGAGGAGACACAGAGAGTGACACCCACAAAGGGAAGGTGAGGCGAAGATACACAGGGAGAACACCATGTGATAACAGAGGCAGAGACTGGGGTTATGCAGCAGCAAGCCAAGGACTGCTGGCCACCACCAGAAGCTAGGAAGAAATAAGGAAGAGATTCTTCCCTAGAGTCTTCAATGAGGAGAGCATGGCCCTGCCAACCTTGATTTCAAACTTCTAACTTCTAAACTGTGAGACCTTACGTTTCTGTTGTTCTAAGCCACCTTGTTTGGGGTATTTTGTTATGGCATTCCTAGGAAACTAATAAAGCTTACTCTTCCCCTCTATTGCAGTTGGCAACCAGTGATCAGTAAGAACTATTGTTTCTACCTCCAGTGTCTCTCTTCTAACTTCTTCCTCCCTCTGCCCTCTGCTATTTCCCCATTTAAGATCCTCATTTTTTTCTTACTCATAATGGGTCTTACTGACTCAATTCTCACTCTTCCTAAATTGGCCCTCTGCACTATGCCCAGAAAAATCTTTCTATAACAATGTTTTTATCATGTGATGTCCTGGTGCAGAACCCTTCAGGTGCCTTCTCATTGGCTTCAGTTCAAAATCCAAACACCTTACTTAATCTGAGTCAGTTCATCTTCCACAGGAAGGAGACACCAAGAGAGAATTAGAAATGTAAGAGATTGGTGGAAGGAAATACCTGTGAGGGATAAGAGGAAGAGAAAGTAGCATGGGCTGAGAAAGCTCCAGACTGTGGTGCCAATTTGACACCTGTGTAGGGGGAAGGGAAGAAAGGAGGATTGAGTAGGAGGTACTGGAGACTCCAGGGCAGCTCTAAGAAAGTCATGGCCAGGCCAACTGGAGAGCCCCAGTGCAAAGATTGCCATTTATAGGAATCCTGTGTTGGACAGAAATGGCCCAGCTCTTGTACGCCTGCCATGCTCAGACACTGCTGGGAGAATCTCTGGGAGAGAAGGCCTCAGTGTGAACCCCAAAGTGTGGCAGCTGGAGGCTGTCAGCTAGTTAATATTTCCCGCAGAAGGTTCTCTCTTGAAGAGAAAACTGAGTGGCTTACTGACAGTGTTGCCCTAAAGTCAAACAAGGGTCTCCATCAGCTGGTCCTTACAAATGTCTCCAAACTCACCTCTCTCAGCTCCATGATATGGACCATGGGTCCAGCTATGAAGCAGCTGGCATGGGTTACATTCTCCTGCCCTGATGTCTGTGTTCATACACTTCTACTCCCCCAGCCACCTAGTTAACCTGGCTAACACTTCCTCCTTTATGTCTGGTTCTGTTTACATGTCTATTTCCCACCCCTAGGCTGTAAGTTTCTTGATGGCAGGGGTTTCTTTGTTCATATTTTCATTCCCTACTGAAAACTACAAGTCCTTAAACTTGGCGAGAGTTCAATAAATGATGGATGGGTGGGTGGGTGGATGGATGGATGAGTCGATGGGTGGATGGATGGGTGGATGGATGGAGGAGTGGATAAGAAGATATCTTCTGGAATATCATAAAGTCCCAATGCCAGAGGAAATGTCATAAGTAGCATAGCCACTAATCTTGGCAGAAAAGCCACTAATCTACTTTGGACAGGTGAGAATTTCTGAAACATTTTAACATTGACAGAGATAAAGATTTCTCCAGTGCTGCCAGTGAGCGTATTTCTTAATGTCTAACTTCAATCTCCACTAATGCTGTTGTGAAGCCTAAGAGCCAAATTAAGAATAATGCCAGCAGTTTTCAGACAACAACTTATCGCACTCATTCAAAAGCAGGAGATATATCCATTCTCCTTGAAATTCAAGTAAATGGCTGACCAGCATAATTGTATCTGTCTACACAAGTGACAAAATTAAAATTAATGTATCACCATAGCACAACAATTAGCTTAGTGTGAGTAAGCTGGGTTACTTGTATATTTCTGCTGTCAGAGACAATCATCCCTTGTTTCCACAAATGTCTTCTGCCTCCTTTGAAGGCATCAGTGCCATCAGTAGCTAATAATGTGCTAGAAGTTCCAAAGTAGGCTTGCTTTTTGAAACATCAGCCATGCTCCTGCACTGGTATCAGCCGCCAATATAAAAGCTAACAAAGGATAATCTTCCTAGATAAACATATAAACAGAATCATGACAACGAATTTTGTTCATTGTTCTCTGTAAGCATTAGAGGCTATTCCTGAGGACTGTTTCTTCTTTAGCTAGAATCTAGCCCCAGACACTATGCCGAGGTGAGTGGGATCCAGAGGAGATCAGATGCATAGAGAAGGTCCAGGACTGTGATTGCATTTGGTTGTGGACACGTGGAAGGTACTATTGGGGAACTTCAGAAGTTATGCAGGGCAACTGGGGAGGAGGCCATAGAACTAATGAGATTTCATAAGACCTGGATAACAACAACTACAATAACAACAACTACAACAACAAAATCAGAATTAAAAAGCATATCCTTATTTTAGTCCTAAATTGGTGAGATCTGAGTTATGCTTACAAAACTTCTGGCTGCTTTAAATGCTACGAAACATGAGAGCACATTCTCTCTCAGCCCCTATTTTTGCAGATCTTCACCCAGTGATGCCACTGCCAGTGGCCAGATGAATAGGGCAACCCACATCTCCACAACTGGGCAAGATGACATCATCAGGAAGGCTTCTTAAGCAATTACTGATGAAAAGTTGGAACAAGTACAAATTGGTATTATGGCATTAGAAGGAAATCAGAAGCACTAGATCTAAGTGAGAGTGCATCTTTTCAAAGGGCCTGCTTTGTGATCAAAGGAAAAATACACAATTCCCTGCTTACAAGTTCTTCAGACACTTTTTTAGATGTTAAATGCATTTCTATGTTCACCAGTTTCCATGATAATTTGTTCTATCTACCTCTTTCTTCCTGCCCTCTCTTCTTCTTTCTTTCCTTTTTTCCCTTTTCCTTCCTCCTTGTCTCATTCCTTTTTCCTTGCTTTCCTCATTGCTCTTCAAAATTCCAAGGCTCTTATTATTTTGAAAGTATCAGAAAACCAGCTCTTTTGGTAGAAAATATTTATCAGAATGTATTTCTATAAATGTGTAAATATGGCAATAGACTCCAAGAAGAGGGCTTCGTAGCATCCAGAATAGCCACCAGCCAATTGAGCAGCTGTTGGGTATCTGGCCCTGGGCTATGTGCTGGGGCATGGAAATGAGTAAGAGCTAGTCCATGCTCAGATATTTGTATGTGCAGTGAGACAAGGACTAAGTTAGAAGTACACACTGCTATGTTGTGTGTATGGGGAAGGACATAAGTGTTCTAAGAATTACCTCTTGGAAGTGATATTTGAGGTAAACCTGGATTTAATTAAGAGTAATTTGCGGGCTTCCCTGGTGGCGCGGTGGTTGCGCGTCCGCCTGCCGATGCAGGGGAACCGGGTTCGCGCCCCGGTCTGGGAGGATCCCACATGCCGCGGAGCGGCTGGGCCCGTGAGCCATGGCCGCTGAGCCTGCGCGTCCGGAGCCTGTGCTCCGCGACGGGAGAGGCCACAGCAGAGGGAGGCCCGCATACCACAAAAAAAAAAAAAAGAGTAATTTGCAAACAGAGAAGAGAGAGTCTTGGGCCAATGGAAATGGTGCAGAGAAGAGAAATAAGTAGTTCAATATAAATAGCTTGGTAAATAAGGAATTGGTAAACCTAGACTGGAAAGGAAGGCGGGGTCCACATCATGAAGATTGTTATGGTTCTCCTTATAGGCTTGAAATATTCAGTAGGCCATGAGGAATCACTGAAGCCTTTTAAGGATAAGAGTGACTTGTCAAGTTATCATTGTAAAAGGATAACTCTGGCAACAGTAGGATGGATGGATAGATGGATGGAGGGGGAAGAGTGTAGCATCTCAGGGGTGCAGTGATACCACTGAAGGAAATACTGCAATAGCCCAAGGAGAGATAATGATGTCAGAAAGAAGCAGCAGATAAAGGATGGAAATAATTTGAGAACTTTCCAGGACTTGATGACCAGTGGATGTGGAGCTGAGAGAGGAGAGGGTTCTGGTTTGGGGACTGTTTACCATGATGGGAAATTTGGAGTGAGAATAGAGGAGGGAGAGGAAGAAGTTAAATTTTGTCCATGACAAGTATGAAGTACTAGGAGGAAAGCCAAGTGGAGAAGTCTAAAAGGCAATTGTTATTGATCAGCAGCTGAAAAAAGAAGACTAATTAGGAAAAAGAGATTGGGAGTCATCAGTGTATACATGGCCTTGAAGCCCTGAGGATAGATGAGTCACTGTGTATGGAAATCATTGCCTTCTTTCATCTCAGGTTAAACACAAACAATTCCCTCTTTCTCATTTTTGATAATCAGTAACATGTGCTGAGTCCTTAACAGCCTACAAAGTACTTTCACAAACCCTTATTTTATTTGAATCTTGTCCCTTATACCACTCTCTCTTGTACGTATTATCCCATTTTGCACACTAGGAAAATGAGTTTGAGAGGTCAAGGGGTTTTCTCTGTGTTCACAGCTAGTAAGTGGAAGAGCTAGGACAAAAAAAAATCTGGTTTTCTGGCTCTAAATTCTTGACAAGTTTAAGTTTCATTTGTGTTGGTTTCCCTCCTAACACCATAAGTTGGAAGAAGTATCTTGTGTAACACTGAGTTATGCCTAGCACAATGTCTAGCATATAACAAACACTCAATAAACAGTCATATCATTTCTTGTCATTATTTTAAAACTATATCCCTTAGCTAATTTCCTCTACGTTTATTTTATATTAAACAGTCTCACAGCTCAAAGGGATAGTAGCCTGAGTTAAACTAATTGCTTCTTCCTCTGTGTGTAGATGACATGTTTTATTCTTTTATTACAGAACTTGACATACTGAATTGTGATTATTTGTCTGTGTTTCTGCATTAAACTGTGAGCTTCTGGAAGGGAAGGGGACCATACATTAATATTCAATTAACCTCTCATTTGCTTAGTTAAGGGATTGTCAATGGCCATGCCCTTCCCTCACCCATTCCTGTCCACAGCCACTCTGATACTCTCTTCTGAAACTTGTATAAGCCTCTATTGCAGTAATTAGATATTAGAGTATAACTATCTGCTTGCACCTCCCCTACAGGACTGTGAGCTCCTCAAGACAGAGATCTTGCCATTTTATATCTACGTCTCCAGTGCTGAGGTGTAAACAAACAACTATACGGCAGCAAGTTAATTACTGCCATGAACACCTATGCCTGGGATGAAATCAATACTTATTCATTGAATAAATGAATGAGCAAATACAAGATATATTTAGTTCTAAAAATCAGAATGAGGACTTTAGAAACTATTCTGTTCCTCTTCCTCATTTAAGATGAGGAATGTACGACCTAGCAAAGATAAGAAGATAATATTGCAAGGTCCCTCACATCTGGTCAGTGGCTCCAACACTCTTCCCCCTACCGTATGTAGAGAGTGAACTGAGGCATAAGAAACTGAAAGGGAAGAAGTGCATATTAAAAATGCTCTATCTCTGCAGCACCTCACAGGGCATACAGAGAAGGGGGGAAAAGCAAATGTAAAGTGTGGCCATTATTGTCAATTAAGCCAAGGTGAATGAATAAAGGAATTCATCATTTTATGTTGAGGCAGGCTTGGGCTGAAAGAGAGGCTTGAGGCTTTAAAAGCTTCTCCAGGATGTATATCATTATAGCAACAACAACAACAAAACCCAAACAGCTTTCAGTGTTTACATTTCAACATAGAATTAGAGGGGATATTTAAATATTACACTTACCAGCAATGCCAGCAGCAATTACAGGCTGGCGTTCTTGCCTCGTCCTTGAGGCTCTTGGGAGGTGGAACATCCAGAGCCAGAAAAATTAATAACAATAGCCCTCAAAACAGTGCATTAAGTGCTCAGTACATGCCAAGCAGCATCACTAATTCAACCTTACAATGACTTGATGAAATAATATTATCTCTATTTCATATATGAGGGAACCAAGAGCCAGTTTACCCTTTTGGTCACACAGTTGGTAAATGTGGAGCAACGGGGTTTACTCCTAAATATTTCTGCTTTCAAACCCACACTGTAAACCACCCTAATGATGCTGAGGACTAACCATTCCTGCCTGCCAGAAACCCAGTTCACTGGCAGAAGTGCCTTCCTTGAGTCATCCCAGCTTCTTTATTTTTGCAAAGGGAACATTGACATATGTTTCAAGTTTCTGGGAACGGCACTAGTCAGTTTGGACATAGAAAAATTTCGGGGAAAGGGAAGAGAAAAGAATGAAAAACGATCCACAAGTCATATATATATGTCTCTGGTAATTAAGAACAAGGTAATAATTGACTTTTAGTGGAGAACTTTGCAGCCTCTGAAGGAAGGACTATCCAAATTAGAATCCCATTTCATCCTCACAGTGAACTGGGAAGAAGACAGAATGGGTCTTCTTTCCCCATTCCAGATAAGAGAAACCTGAAGTTAGTGGATTTAAAATCTTGCCTAGCTTGAGCTAATATAAATGGGACTTGACCTCAAGTCTTCTGGACCCACAGCCCATACTCACTCATTTCTGCTACCCACAGCATTCCCTTCCTGGTGTTAAGGAAAGAAAAAGAAAAATTAGTGTATATTGAATATCATTTATCTGACAAGGGCTTGACTGACCCACATTCCATAGGGTATCCCATTGAACGATGTCAAGTCTCTTTGCCCCTGTCTTATGGATGAGGAAACAGCTCGTAGCCACTGCACTCTGCTTCTCCAGCAGTTACTTTCTCCTTTCCATCAAAAGAGTGGCCAGCAGGTGGCTGTTCACTTCTCATAGGAAACACCCAGGACTCTGGAGTTGGGTGTGGTAAATGGAGCCATTGGGATTTCCTTTCAGAGCTGTCTTTAGGAACAGTCTGTTCCCTGCTTTTGTCTATACCTTTAAAACTTTATTCTCCTCCTACTTCTTCCATTTCTGCAGATAGTATTTTTAGTATCCCCATTTTATAGAAGATGGAATTAAGGTTCCAAGAGATGAAGTACCTGAACTGAAGATCACTCAGCAGGTGTGCAGCAAAGTCAGGGTTCATGCCCCAAAGTCCATGGTTTTTCTTCTATACTATAAAAGCCAAATGATTATCAGAAGAATGCCTAATAACCACAGCAATGGAGCAAGATATTTGAACGCCACTGAAGAAAGTTTTATCCAAGCTAAATAGCTTTTTTATGTTTTTGTTTTTTTTTTTTTCCCGGTACGCGGGCCTCTCACTGTTGTGGCCTCTCCCGTTGCGGAGCACAGGCTCCGGACGCGCAGGCTCAGCGGCCGTGGCTCACGGGCCCAGCCGCTCCGCGGCATGTGGGATCCTCCCAGACCGGGGCGCGAACCCGGTTCCCCTGCATCGGCAGGCGGACGCGCAACCACTGCACCACCAGGGAAGCCCTTATTTACCTTTTCTGAGTTCAGAAAAATCTACCTTTACTGAGTTCAGTTTCTTGACTCTCTTCCCAGCTCAGGGTATAATTTATCCTGATGGGATTCTGACATTTCACAATCACTCTACATGCTTAAAAAAAGAAAAAAAAATGACTAATATTAGTTAAGTCAGTGTAGCTGCTCTAACAGGAACCTCCACATCTTAGGTGCTTAACATAATAGTTTATTTCTCCCATAGGTAAAATGCAAAGAGTACTTCATTGGTAAGCAGCTCCCCTCTAAGTGGTGATTCAGGGACTCAGGCTCCTGTTATTTTGTTCAACGTGTGGCTTTCAAGGTCACCATGTCCATTCACCTGAAGCCAGAAGAAGAAAGAACATGGATGATAGGATTTTTATGGTCCAGCTTAGAAGTGGCAGACACTGCTCTAGGCACATTCCATTGGCTGAAACTCAGTCACATGCCCACATGTAGCTGCAAGGAAGTCTGGGAAATGTAGTCTAGTTGTGTGCTCAGGAATATGAGGCTATGCCCCAGTCACCATAACCTTCCTCAAGCATGTTGAACTTGGGTGAATCTGTTAGTTTCCTTTCTTCAGTCAAGGTTCAATCAAATTTTCTTGAGGATATGCTTACTTCTTCATAAGCCATCTACTAATGCATCGCTTTCCTTTCTGCCGGTCCCTAATCTCATCACCACACTGTTCTCTCCATAATCCATGAGTTCGTCCCTGAAACTTTCTAGTTAGAGAATTTGTGGAAACTTCATGGGCACAAGAAGAAAAAAGAATTTTTTAATGTATGTGAATAATTTCTCTCTCTTATAAAAATTTTATTGAAATATAGTTGACTTACAATGTTGTGTTAGTTTCAGTTAGGCAGCACAGTGATCCAATTATACATATATATATATTATTTTTTTACATTCTCTTCCATTATAGGTTGTTACAAGATACTGAGTACAGTTCCCTTGCTATACAGTAGGTCCTTGTTGGTTATCTATTTTTTATATAGTAGTGTGTATATGTTAATCCCAAACTCCTAATTTATCCCTCCCCTCACCTTTCCCCTTTGGTAACCATGAGTTTGTTTTCTATGTCTGTGAGTCTATTTCTGTTTTGTAAATAAGTTAATTTGTATTTTTATATTCCACATATAAGTGATATCATATGACATTTGTCTTTCTCTGTCTGACTTACTTCACTTAGCATGATGCTCTCTAGGTCGATCCATGATGCCGCAAATGGCATGATCTCATTCTTTTTTATGGCTAATATTCCATTGTATATACATACCACATCTTTATCCATTCATCTGTCGATGGACACTGAGGTTGCTTCCATGTCTTGGCTATTGTGAATAAGTGCTGCTGTGAACACTGGAGTGCATGTATGTTTTCGAATTATGGTTTTCTCCAGATATATGCCCAGGAGAAGAATTTTACTAGTATAACATTTGCCAGAAATGTAAGATTTTCTTCTTTTTTTTTTAAGTGATCAGAGCAACCTTTATTACCAAGATTAACCAGAAGGAAAGTTTTTTTTTGGCTGCATTTGGTCTTCGTTGCTGTGCGAGGGCTTCCTCTAGTTGCAGCGAGTGGGGACGTTTCTTCATTGCTGTGCACAGGCTTCTCATTACAGTGGCTTCTCTTGTTGTGGAGCACAGGCTCTAGGCACGCAGGCTTCCGTAGTTGCAGCACTGGGTCCTAGAGCACCCGGGCTTCAGTAGTTGCAGCACATGGGCTCAGCAGTTGCGGCACACAGGCTCTAGGGTGCATGGGCTTCAGTAGTTGTGCCACACGGGCTCAGTAGCTGTGGCTCATGGGCTCTAGAGCACAGATTCAGTAGTTGTGGTGTGCGGGCTTAGTTGCTCCATGGCATGGGGGATCTTCCTGGACCAGAGATCGAACCCATGTCCCCTGCATTGGCAGGCAGATTCTTAACCACTGTACCACCAGAGACGTCCCTGTAAGATTTTCTAGTGTTAGATCTTTCTAATGTTAGATTAAATGTGACTTTGATGTCATCCCACTAAACAGGCAGGAAAGTCAGCCCAGTCATTTTGAGGGTTTCCTCTCCCCTCACACCTGCTCTCTACTGTCTTTACTCTGGACCATTACAGATGCCTTCTAATAGGCTCCCTGATGGAATCTTGCCATACTTAGGTCCATCTTTTAAACTGCAGCTAGAGGAAGATCCCTTTATCAAAAGCCCTTACCCTCCTTATCTCCCCAGATTATCTCCTGCATCTTCCTGCCTTGCACTTTATGTTCTAGTAATACCTCCTTGTACCCCCCCATCTTCCATGCCTTTGCTCATGCAGTTCCCTCTGCTAGGCATGACCTTCCCATATGTCTTCTTTTGCCTAAAGTAAAGACAGTGCACCATGGTGACTAGAAATTCTGTCGTCAGATTGCTGGAGTTCAGATTCTGGATCTACCACTTATTAGTCATTTGACCCTAGCTAAACCATTTAACCTTTTCATCCTGTGATTCTATCATCTCTGAAATGAAGATATAATGCACACTTTTTAATGTTTACATGGCGATTTCATGAGCCAAGACATGTAAAAACACTTAGGTTACTGCTTTGCACACATTTAGCGCTCAATAAACCTGTATGTCAATATTAACTCTTACTCAGCCTGCAAGACTATATGAGACATCATCTCATCCAAGAAGTCTTCACTGAATTTTCATCTCCCGGCTCTTATGCCATGCAGCTCTATTAGGCGGTGGAGCCAGGCCTCAATCCCAGATCTGTCTGACTTAAAGCCAGTGCACAGAAGGCTTCCCAAGAACAGAGCTAGGCTGGCCTTAGCGCCCTCTAATGAAGAAGATATTGGCTGCCCAGTGTGTGGAAAAACTAGCGTGGCTTAAAAGCACAAAGTCATGGGCAAAGACTATAGGTTTGGGAACACTGTCCAGAGGTGATGCATGCTTACATCCAAATAAACCAAAGGTCACTTCCTGAAGCTAGATTTGACCTAAAAGTGAGTTTTATTTGACTCACAAAGGTTTTTAAATTTATTCATTCACTATTAAACTATCAGGCAATATCACACAAGGTGTTATTTATTTATTTTTTTACATTTTCCTCACTTTATTAGGGAAAAAAACAAAAGCAACTGGGTACACTTCAGAGCTGATTTATGTTTATGAGTCTTGCTGGTCTCCTACTTGGTAATGGCAGAAAAGCTCCCAAGACCTAGGTCAGGAAGTAACTGAGATTTGTTCTAATTTTCAGTGATGTTTTCCACCTCCTGGTGTTTTCTATCCCTTTCTTCACTTGACTTTCTTTATTTTTTTATTAATTTTTAAAAACTGAAATACGGTTGATGTATTTAGTTAGTTTATGTTAGTTTCAGGTGTGCTCCATAGTAATCTGACATTTGCATACATTATGAAGTGATCACCATGATAAGTCTAGTAATCATCTGTCCACATAAAGTTATTACAATATTATTGACCCTATTCATTAAGCAAGATCACACAAGGTTTTAGATTTCCAGTGTCTCTTGAGAAAACCAGAAGTTTTGGCAACACTAAGCCCTCCACTGTTTAGAGCTGAGAAGCAGCTGCCCCTTTGAATAGGGTGTGTTTTCTCCATATCGCTACAGCCCCCTCCATTCCCTCTTGTATCCCCGATTTAGTTCTGCTGGGCTCATTAATACTCCCTGCCTGGCCCTCTTCGGCATTTGAATTTGAGACCCACAGAAATAGACCAATAATACACAGTATATGCGAAACACTAAAAAGTCTCCAGGTGTTCCTGCTTCTTAATAAAATGTCTAGTTATGCTATTTTTACTGTTACACTTCAAAAATGGCTATATATGAATATAAAACACATGCAAAATAAAATGCCAGTTTTAGCTCTGGGGGTTTCAAAAAATGTGATACATTTTTAACCCAGCACTTTCAAAAATGTCATCAGCTGTTTCAAGGTTCACGTACAGTTAAGGCAACCTGTTAAATGCAAGCCCCTCCTTTCACTCTCAGCCCTCCCTGTTCCTCTGACCTCATTTTCTGATAGTATAATTTGTCTTACAACCCTGCATAAGTTGACTACATAAGTAATTTCCCCCCAAGGGTATTTTCCCATGAACCATGTGCAAGTAGATTGCTTATTTTCTTTCCCCAATGTAGAGCAGAGGTCACCATGCCTTCCTGTGCAATTTCAAGGCAGAGCAAGTGGTTCTCTCTGTAACTTCCTTAAATGAGAACACAAGTGCTTTTTCCAACTATACTTTAATGTCACCTCTGTCGGCCATTCCCATCCAGTTTACCGGAGCCAGCCATTTATCTGCGACCAGAAGGGGAAACCCATTGGGGTGATGAATCCATGTTCTCAGGTGACCTGTACCCCTGGAGTAGGGTGACCCGCTTCATAGGAGGAAAGGAAGAGACAGGGGACAACAACCTTTACATTCAGTGAGTGAAGGAGGCATATTGCAGGGAGACATTGGGCTGGGTCATCTCCCAGCAAAACTGTGAATCTCATGTAGAGTGTGTGTGTGTGTGTGTGTGTGTGTGTTTATGTTTTTTATACAGCAGGTTCTTATTAGTTATCCATTTTATACATATTGGTGTATACATGTCAATCCCAATCTCCCAATTCATCCCACCACCAGCAGCCCCCGCCACTTTCCCCCCTTGGTGTCCATACGTTTGTTCTCTACATCTGTGTCTCTATTTCTGCCCTGCAAACTGGTTCATCTGTACCATTTTTCTAGAATCCACATATATGCGTTAATATACTATATTTGTTTTTATTGTAGTTTTGATTTGCATTTCTCTAATGATTAGTGATGTTGAGCAGCTTTTCATGTGCTTCTTGGCCATCTGTATGTCTTCTTTGGGGAAATTTCTATTTAAGTCTTCTGCCCATTTTTTGATTGAGTTGTTTGTTTTTTTAATATTGAGCTGCATGTGCTGTTTATATATTTTGGAGATTAATCCTTTGTCTGTTGATTCATTTGCAAATATTTTCTCCCATTCTGAGTGTTGTCTTTTCATCTTGTTTGTAGTTTCCTTTGCTTTGCAAAAGCTTTAAAGTTTCATTAGGTCCCATTTGTTTATTTTTTGTTATTTCCATTACTCTAGGAGGTGCATCAAAAAAGATCTTGCTGTGATTTATGTCAAAGACTGTTCTTCCTGTGTTTTCCTCTAAGAGTTTTATAGTGTCCGGTCTTACATTTAGGT
>NC_041229.1:53168116-53168713 GCF_002837175.3 Physeter macrocephalus
TCCTTGTCTCTTGTAACATTCTTTATTTTAAAGTCTATTTGATATGAATATTGCTATTCCAGCTTTCTTTTGATTTCCATTTGCATGGAATATCTTTTTCCCTCTCCTCACTTTCAGTCTGTTTGTGTCCTTAGGTCTGAAGTGGGTCTCCTGTAGACAGCATATATATGGGTCTTGTTTTTGTATCCATTCAGTGAGCATGTGTCTTTTGGTTGGAACATTTAATCCATTCACTTTCAAGATAATTATCAATATGTATGGTCCTATTACCATTTTCTTATTTGTTTTGCAGTACGCGGGTCTCTCACTGTTGTGGCCTCTCCTGTTGTGGAGCACAGGCTCCAGACGCGCAGGCTCAGCGGCCATGGCTCACAGGCCCAGCCGCTCCACGGCATGTGGGATCTTCCTGGACTGGGGCATGAACCCGTGTCCCCTGCATTGGGTTTGTTTTTGTAGGTCCTTTTCTTCTCTTGTGTTTCCCACTTAGAGAAGTTCCTTCAGCATTTGTTGTAGAGCTGGTTTGGTGGTGCTGAATTCTCTTAGCTTTTGCTTGTCTGTAAAGCTTTTGATTTCTCCGTCGAATCTGAATGAGATCCT
>NC_041229.1:53169151-53194924 GCF_002837175.3 Physeter macrocephalus
GATTCCTTCTAGTGTGTTTTTCATTTCAGTTATTGTATTGTTCATCTCTGTTTGTTTGTTCTTTAATTCTTCTAGGTGTTTGTTCTTTAATTCTTCTAGGTCTTTATTAAACATTTCTTGCATCTTCCCCGATCTTTGCCTCCATTCTTTTTCCGAGGTCCTGGGTCATCTTCACTATCATTATTCTGAATTCTTTTTCTGGAAGGTTTCCTATCTCCACTTCATTTAGTTGTTTTTCTGGGGTTTTATCTTGTTCCTTCATCTGGTACATAGCCCTCTGCCTTTTCATCTTGTCTGTCTGTCTGTGATTGTGGTTTTTGTTCCACAGGCTCCAGGATTGTAGTTCTTGATTCTGCTGTCTGTCTTCTGGTGGATGAGGCTATCTAAGAGGGTTGTGCAAGTTTCCTGATCTGTGTGTGTGTTTTATTCATTCATTTTTTCCTCAGTATTTTTATTTAACATCTACTGTGTGTAAGGGAACGTAGCTGGTACTATGCCAAGCCTTTTATGTGTATTAACATTTAATTTTGACAGAAATCTTATGTTATATATTCTCTTATTATTTCAATCTGAAAAAGAGGAAATCAAGACTTAGAGAGGTTAAACAATCTGCCCAAAATCACACAGCTATTAAGTGGTATGAAAGGAATTTGCACACTCACAAGCTGACATAAGTGCCTCCAATCTTAGCCACTCTACTTTCCCTCTCCATTTGTGCCCTGAGGCATTTATAAAAGATAAATGTCCCTGGACCTGGGTTGCTGGGTGCATTGCCAATGTACTAAGAGTGTGAGAATTCCTCGCCTCTCCCCTTCTCTCAGGAGACCTTAGGGTCTGTATTCACCTTTTTGTCCCACTCCCTTTCTCCCCAACCAAAACTTGCCTCTTATCCTGCTCTGAGTACACTGAAAGCTTCCTATGAATCAAAGTCATGAATGCTGTTGATAAGGTCACTGTTAGCAGCCCATCAGAATTTAACAGAGGATCACGTTAATTCACATCAGCCAAGCACTTTCCTATTCACCCTCACTTACATTTTTGATTCTTGCAGCCTCTTTGTTAGGTGGGAATTATTATTATTAATATTCTACCAGAAAAGATTTGACAGAGAAGTAAAGTGACTTGCAAGACCATGGTACTTGGGGAAGCCACCAGTTTTTAGGTTCAAAGAAAAATATCATCTCATTCAGAAATGATCTTCATGAGAAAGGCTGTCCTGTACTGTCCAATCAGTACTCATTTTGATGATCTACTACTTCAGAAGGTTAACAGCCTTTTAGTCCATGAGCTCAGTAGCTTCTGGGTCACAAGGTGGGCATGTTAGGTACATCAAGGTAATCTCCAAACATGCTGGGGCTTTTCCCTGTTGTTTGCCTCTGTCTGTCTGCTATTTCTTCTTCTTTCTTTCCTTCTTCCTCCTGCCTTCCCTTCCTTCCTCTGATGGAATTCGCACTCCAACCTTTGCTGAAAGGAACAAGTGTAATGTTGTAGGAAAGAGCATGAGTTTTTGGATTCAGGTGGGTGCAGGTCTGACTCCTGGTTCGGCTGAGCACTAGCTACAGACACTAACCTCTGAGCCTCTAAAACAGTGGTTCTCAAAGTGTGGTTCCCGACCCAGCAGCAGCATCACCTGGGATCTTGTTAGAGCGGCAAATACCTAGGCCCCATGGCACACCTAATGGTCTTGTTAAAAATGAAAATACTGGGCCCTACCTCAGACTTCAAAATCTTCTGGGTGGAGAACTCAGCAATCTATAGATTAACAAGCCCTCCAGGTGTTTGTGATAAACACTAAAATGTGAGAATCACGGCCCTAAGAGACATTCCATCAAATGTGTATAATAATACTTGTATCACAGAAGTTTGTTCTGAGGGTTAAGTAAGATAATGCAAATGATGTGCATGCAAGATACCTGCCCCATAAGAGATGCTAAAATAATGGTAGTTTTTAGTAGTGGTTGGAATAGACAGGTAATAATGGGACATTAAATGAATTCTATAGGGTGTCAGAGCTCCCAGTACATCATGTGTGTAAGCAAATGTTAGCTCACTTCTTTAAGCCCCCAAACCCACTTCACACTGCTGCCCTGACACAGATGCTCAGAGACCAATGAAAAGTTTGTTTCTTCCCTAAGTTTCTTTTCCTTTTTTGATTCTCAGCCCTGCAATGCTATCATATCCTAGTGACTAGGTCAAGACTCACAATCATCTCCATGTGTGCCTAGTTACTTTGGTTTTGCAAAACATAATCATTAAACAAGGAAAATCTGACTATATCCAGGTGCAAGGAGCCTGGCCAGCAACACCGCATCAGAGAAGAAAATCTAGAACTCTTGTGATGCAGGCCACATATTTCCATGGCATTCACCAAATAAATGGCTTCCTAGGGGAGGACAGAAAAAACAATGAAACAAAGTAACCTGTGGGATTTGAGGGGCACTAGATGAGAAAAATCATACAGTGGATAACATTGCCAATAAAACCTGCACAATCTAAATCTTAAGAAATATTTTTAATATTTATATTTTGTCTCCTGTGGCCTGATGATCTGCAAAAGATTTTCATAATCCGCATCTCATTGGACTCTCACAGGGTCCAGAAAGGGAGAAATATTCTGTATTAATATTTTACAAAAAAGAAATCAGAGAGAAGGTACCTAGTTCAACAAAGACCACATGGCTGTCATAGGGTCAAGAATGAAACAGTTAACGTCTCTAGGTTCTGTTTGGAATACCCTCTGCAATCATCTCCTGACTCTAGTCTGACTAGATCCTTCAGGAGCAAACTTAAAATTCTACTTCCTCCTCAATACCCCACCTAGTCTATTTAACACAAGGCGTCTGTTTTTCCTCTCAATGTACAGAGGTTTCATTCCCTCTCTTTATGTATTAATTCTTTCATTCCTGCAGCAAATACTTATGGAATGCCAAGTATGACTGAAGTTCTGTTCTAGGCACTGAGGCTGTGTAGAGTTGACATTCTGGTGCAAGAAACGGACATTAAATATGTAATGTACAGAAAATTACATGGCAATGTATGTGATTACAGTACATAGTACGTGCTATGAAGGAGAAGCAACATGCTAGAAAGGGAAGTAATAGAGGTCCACTTGTTTTTAAAAAAATTTTATTGAAGTATAGTTGATTTACAATAGTGTATTAGTTTCAGGTATATAGAAAAGTGATTCAGATATTTATATTTATATATATATTCTTTTTTCAATTATTTTCCATTATAGGTTATTATAAGATATTGAATATGTGCTACACAGTAAATCCTTGTTGTTTATCTATTTTACATATAGTAGTGTGTATCTGTTAATCCCATACTGCTAATTTAGCCCTCCCCTCCCCTCCCTTTCCTCTTTGGTAGCCATAAGTTTGTTTTCTGTGTCTATGAGCCTGTTTCTGTATTGCAAATAAGTTCATTTTACTATTTTTTAGGTTCCACATATAAGTGATATCATATGATATTTGTCTTTCTCTCTCTGACTTACTTCACTTAGTATGATAATCTCTGGATCCATCCATGTTGCTACAATGGCATGCTCTCATTCTTTTTTATGGCTGAGTCGTATTCCATTGTATATGTGTATACCACATCTTCTTTATCCATTCATCTGTTGATGAGCACTTAGGTTGTTTCCATGTCTTGGCTATTGTAAATATTGCTGCTCTGAACATTGAGGTACATGTATCTTTTTGAATTAGAGTTTTTGTCTTTTCTGGATGTATGCCCAGGAGTGGCATTGCTGGATCATATGGTAACTCTATTTTTAGTATTTTAAAGACCCTCCATACTGTTCTCCATAGTGGCTGCACCAATTTACATTCCCACCAGCAGTGTAGGAGGGTTCCCTTTTCTCCATACCCTCTCCAGCATTTATTATTTGTAGAATTTTTGACGATGGCCATTCTAACAGATCTGAGGTGATATCTCACTGTAGTTTTGATTTCCATTTCTCTAATAATTAACAATGTTGAGCATCTTTTCATGTGCCTGTTGGTCATCTGGATATCCACATTTAACATGGGAGCTAGGGAGCACTCCTCGGAGAAAGAGCATTCTAGCTGAGAAATAAAGAACATGTAGCAGTCATCCAGGTAGCTACTGCTGGCAAAGAATTCAAGGCAGAGGGAATAGCCCTTGGAAGTCCATGAGGTACATGGAAGGAGCCAGAAGAAGGGGGGGCTGGGGAACAATGATGAAGAGTGACAGGTAAGCCATTGGCTTCTAGTGTACATTAATGGGTACAATGGGGTATCACTAAAGAGTCTTAAGCAAAAGGGAGACATAATCTGATCTGTATTTTAGCAAAATCACAGTGGTCAGGGTGTGAAAAACGGAGTAGAAGGAGCAAGAGTGGGAATGGGGGTACCAGTTGAGAAGTTATTGAAGGAAGTATGGGCAAGAAGCTTAAGTTGGGTTGGGGGACAGAAGGAGGAAAGTAGATGACTCTGAGGCATATTTTGGAGGTCAGATAGGCAGCACTTGGTGGTAGATGTGATACAAGGGGGGAGGAAAGGAAGAAATCAAGAATGACCACAGCATTTGTGCCCTAAGCTAGTGTGTGAATGAATAGAGGTCCTTGTACCCACATGGGGGAAACTTGGGGAGAAGTGAGCTATGAGGAAGACACTTAACTATTCCTCCCTTATGGTGCTAATCAGAGAACATTTTCTATGCCATTTATATAAATGTATATTTTATGTTTTTATAATATCCTAGAGGACTGAGTCTTGATGGGCTTTATTCATAACTTATCTAGCCACCAAAATGCCTAACACAGTCACTGGGCCATGATATGAGTTCAAGGAATATGTATCGGTTGGTTGGTTGGTTGGTTAAATAAATGAATTCAAATAGTGTTCAGCTTAACGCCTGGAAAACGACAAATGCTTAGTGAATGCTAACTATTGTTATTTCACAATAACAAAATGCCTTTTACAAACTGACCCTGTCTCCCAAAAGCTTGCAGAAAGCTTAAATGCAAGATGGTTTAGTGTATAACCAAATCCCCAGGTCCTGACATGTTTACAGTTTAACAAAACGCTGGAGCTCCTAATTAAAAAATAATAAGCCTGTCTATTATGGCGACACAAGCGTGACGGGGCAGTGGCATGTGCTACAGCTGTTACCCTGCTCTGCAAGCTTGGCCCTCAGAGCTTTTAGTTAAAAGCAGCAGTGAACTCACTCCTCACGCTTTATGCAGATCCTCAAAGCCTTTTCTTCTTTCTTTGTGAAATGTTAAATGAAAGACAGAGTGGAGAAGGAACACACACACACACACACACACACACACACACACACACACACACCACATTCAGTAGCCAGGAGTTTATAACCCCTCCTTTCTACCACCCTATTCACCTTGGCCCTCGATTTGCTGTGTGACCTTGAACAACTTACCTGATATTTTTGCACTTCTGTGTGTAACTAAAAACAAAAATAAACAACAACAAAAACAGTGCAAAAACTGGTGTCAATCTGCCTGACTGAGATTGGGTTTAAAGTAGTAAACGCTATTCCCCAACACTTCCAAAGTAGCATGCTGAATGTAACTTTCAAGTCTGTACTAATTATAGTGCAAATTCAATGCCATGGTAAGTTAATAAATTTAATCCTATCACACCACCAAACACTACCAAGTTTTCTAATAGGGACCATTCTACTCTGAGGAATACAAGAAGCAAATTCTATATTAACTCTGTAATGCAGGGTTATGGTTATTCCAGAGAGTATGCTCATTGTATATTTCTATAACTTGAGTAGTTCTATAAATGGGGCTAAATCAATCTAACATGGTTTGAGAGGTCCTGGGTGCTACCCTACTCTTGAGAGCACTCTTTCCCACAGCTTGTCATACCATCCTAAGGTCTGCCCTTAGAAATTTGAGTTGACATTGTGAAAGGACTGTGTACCATCTACTTCCATTAGCAAATGTCACACAGAAATGTCATTGCTCATTTCCATGACAGTCTTAGGAGATTTTAAGCTCCATGAAGTCATGGACAGTATCTGATTTTTCTCACATCATATCTCCAGCAGTCAGTGAAATACTTGCCACATAGTAGATCCTCAATAAAACACTGTTAAATGAGTCAGTGCATTCATGAATGAGCATGACATGTGGAGTTGACAGGTGTGAGTTCAAATCCCAACTCTACTACTAACTGGTCATGTGACCTTGACCAAATGACTTGTTCTACCTGGAATGTACTTTTTCTTCTTCTTCTTCTTCTTTTCATTTTTTTTCCTTTTTTTTTCTTCTTGATTTTCCTTTGTTTTTCTTTTTCTTTTTTTTTCCTTCTTTTTTCTGGAATTTACTTTTTGAATCTGGGTTCAATATCATTCTCAAAGGTCTGGAGGATCAAATAAGAGAACATGTGTGTCAAGCATACCATATGCAGGAAGTAAACTCAGTCTCCCTTCCACCCACTCATCTGATTGTGGTTCAGTCAGAACCAGTTGAGGAGATAATTTATAAACATGAGATGTTTAAATCCTTACTGCCCACAAACCCAGAGAAGAGAGGACTTTGACCCAGGCTATATACTAGGAGGGTCCTTCTCTGGCCCTCATCTGGCTATGCCCTTCCTCAAAGGGTGAGGATTCTGTGAGGCCAAGGGGACATGCATACCCAGAACCCATGTCCAGCTTCTAGCCCATGCTCTGTGTAATCCAAGCCCCAAACTTACTTGCCAACACAGCCCAAAACTTTCTTCCTGGGCCTGTGTGGGCCTCTTCTGGTATATCTTCTTGAGTCAAGACTGCATGTCAGGTGTGTGGACCCCTTCAGTATGAAGGATGGTCAAGGGACAGGAATTTTCAGAGGATATGGTAGGGCTTGGGCCTGCAGGCTGAGTTGTCCCATCATGGGCATGCTCATGCAGGGCCCTCTCCTTGAAAGGGTTATGTAAGATAATGGTTGTGAAGGTTAAATACAGAGGATGGTACATTGTAGGAATTCGATAAAATTGTAGACAAGGTTAAAGATGGAGTATTCTTATCAAGTAAAATCCAAAAGAATGGAAAGGAGCAAGAGGTGGTGGTGAGGAGGTGGCATTTGAGAGCTGGGGAGACTTTGGACTCATGGAGATGGGGAAATGAGCAATCCAAGTAGATGTTCAGGCAAAATACAAGAATCTAAAAATGATACAGCATTGGAAGAAGAGTGTACAATATGTTCTGGGTAGATACCCTAGAAGATAAATTTGGAAAAGCAAGTTGGGGTAAGTTGTATTCATTTCCTATTGTTGCTATAACAAGTTACTACAACCTAGTGACTTAAAATGACACAAATTTATTCTGCTACAGTTCTGGAGGCCAGAAGTCTGAAGTGAATCTTACAGGGCTCAAATCAGAGTATAGACAGGGGTTCCTCCTGGAGCCTCCAGGAAAGAACATGTTCCTTGCCTATTTCAGCTTCTAGAAGCTACCAGTATTCCCTGGGTTTTGGCCTTATAAGTCCAATCTCTGCTTTCACCATTGCATCTCTTCTCTGATCTGTGTTCTTCCTGCCTCACTCTTAGAAGGACCTTTGTGGTTATCCTGAGCCCATTCAGAATACAGGATAATATCCGTATCTCAAAACTCTTAATGCAATCATAGCCATAAAATGCCTTCTGCTGTGTAAATGAATCCATTCACAGCTTCTGTGGATAAGGGCATGGACATAGTGTGAGGATATTATTTAGTTTACACAACTGTCAATCCTCAAACACTGATTAAGAAGTCTGGATTTCATTCTTAAGAGAGACATTTCAGTCTCACTAGTAGCAATCAGCCTGTGAGTGAAAAGTTTGCCAGTGAATGCACACACGCCTCCATCGTGTGGGGAAGGACTGTGGTGACTTCAAGGGCACACCGATCACTTACAGAGCCCCAAATTACCTCCAGCTGACAGTTGCTATTTGGGACTTTTGGTATAGTGGCATCATATTTTCTGATTTTTCAAATCTGGAAATATGGATCTTTACAATCAACTTCCCAATATTTGAATATTGATTCCAGGCTTGTTCAGGTATTTCTTTGTTTACTTGTTAAACCAAAAACAATGCATTTCTGCAAGGTAGGTTTGGTCTGCTGGCCACAAACCCAAGGATTCTGATATGAATAATGTACCCTTAAAGTTCTTTTTTTTAACTTTTTATTTTATATTGAAGTACAGCTGATTAACAATCCCTAAATTTCTTAAGTGAGGAGAAGACAAGATTTTAACTTTGTGTTAGGAAGCCCGTTTGGAGGCGCCATGAGGATAGACTGAGAATGTCCAGTTAGGAGACTGTTTAAAGAATCCATATGCAAGATGCTGAGCATCTAAAGTACGCCAGTGATGCTAGAGATGGGGCTGAAACGAAGGAGGGTGGTATATGAAAGGGATTAATAAGGTAGAATTAACAAGACTTAAGGGGCTGACTGAATGGAAGACAAAATGAAAAGATGGGTTGAAGATGACATCGAGGCTGTAAGCCCAGAAGACGGGCTAATTTGATTCCCCATTTCCTTCTCTTTGGGGGTAGTGTGTTTGGGATCCTTTTCAGGAATAGCATTTGTATGGTAGCAAAAATATGGGTGTCCAGGAAACCTAAATCCTGCCTTGTCCCTGCCACCCTTCACTATGTTGAGGTTCCTGGAATAAACAGATGTGTAAAGGCAAAAGAGGACAAAACTCCTCTTTAGTATCATCTGGAGCTTTGGCCTCAAATTTCGTATGGCAGAACATAGTAAGCCAAGCCAGACCACACAGAGAGCTTTTTGTTCCTTGCCTATTTCAGCTTCTAGAAGCTACCAGTATTCCTTAGGTTGTGGCCTCATAAGTCCAACTAGTCTACTGGTTAAGGTTAAATAGCCTTGAAACTAAGCAGACCCTAAGCCTATTCTATTTTCATGCGATTTGTAGACCCAATTATCTGTATAACCAGAGTGAGAGACTAAAAGGTCACATCTACCAGCGTTTGAGAAAAAAAGCAAGCAAAGGAGAATAAGGTATTCGTAACATAGTCCAGGGATCCTTTTATCACTTTAGTGATATGGAAGACTCAGCCTTTAGCCATATACCTGGAAGGGACTAGGACAAGGGAGAAGGAGGTTGAGAAAAAAGAGTACAGTTCATAGCTGTGTGACAACCATTACCACTAACACCTTGAAAGAACCCCTGCAACAACTGTTGACCAAGTCCAGTGTTCTGGGTACCAGAGGAACTTGGCAAACCTATTGAAGATCGTCCCTCCACAGGGTAGAGAAAGAAGTCAGGGCGAGGACAGAGAGACCAGAGGAGCTTTAAAGTGCACCCCAGAGACAGTATTTCTTATCTGTCAAACACTGGGAAACCAAGAGGGATAAGGTTCTCTGCTCTCAACAAGGTCAGCCTCATGGAGGAGAGGCCCACAAGAGTTTTACAACTGAGGCACAGGTAAAGTATGGTGGGAACATTCAACAGTGCATTCTTCTGAGATGTGCCAGTGCAACCTTCATGTCTGAGTGGGATCTTGAAGGATCTATTGGAATTCTCCAAGGTTCAGATGCCAGGCAGGTAGCACATGGTAGGCACGAAAGAATCAAAGAAAACATGGGGAATTTCTAGCAGAAGCTAAATGGTGACTGAATCTAGAACAGGATCTAGATCACAAAGGACTTGGGGTAGATTGGAGCCCAGAGGCACCAGGAGGCACTGAAAAGGGTATCACTCGCGCATGGATAGTTTAGAGAAATCACTCCAGAAGACTTTCACAAACGATAGAGTCAGCTGCTTATTTTTGTCTTTCAGACTGAACTTATCTTTAGGTAAGCAGTCCCCTCCTGTGTCAGCTCTGGTTCCGGGGTTGATATGCAGGATGCCCAGGGGTTCTAAAAGGAATGTTGTACCAGATGGCCAAATTTGGAGAGCCCTGTTCCTCGTGAATGGCTCTGCGAGGCCATCTTGCAGAGGTAAGGTCACAACAGTAAGGTCACAACCCTTTTTTGAGCCTTTCCACATGAGCTGGGCTGCAGGAGCCTTGTGTGACCCTGGAGGGAGGATGTGCCCTGTCCATGTGTGCCCCAGGACTGGGATTGGCTAGCCTTTGAAAGACAGTGCTACAGAGTGGGAGGTGAAGAGGTTCTAAGAGCTTCTGGGGATGAACCTTCAGAATCTGCTGCATTGTTTGAACTTGGTCATCAGAGCTCAGTCACAAAGAACAGAATGTTCTGCAGCCGTCTCACAGAGAAGCAGTGAGATGGTGAAAGAGCAATGAAAAAATTATGAGGAAGGATCCACTTGCGTATTCTTTCAAAGTAAAATTTGTCCTTGAAATGTATGTTATCTCCTCGTTTTATTTTGCTTCTGATCTACTTCAGAAGGGAGCAATTTAAACAAGTTACATTTAACTAAGTAACAAAAATGGGGGTATGAAAAGCAAAGAGGAAGAAGAGGAGGATAGGTAAGAAGAACTAGGGAGAGAGGGAAGGAAGAAGGAAAAGGAAACTAAAGAGAGCAAAGAGCAACATTTGTATGGCACTTGGCACTTTATGAAGTGCTTTTACAGATATTCCTTGATCTTTACATACTTATAAGATGGAAATTTTTCATTTTACAGTCAGGGAAACTAAAGTCCAAAGAAGTTAAGTACTTAGCTAAGATTTCACAGCTAGTAAGTGACAGATCCAGGAGTTAAATTCAGGTCTTTCTTCATTCACCTAATATGTGCCTGGTACTTTCTTCTCTACTGAGTATAAAAAGATAAAAGAGGCAGTGCCTGCTCAACAAGAACTCCCAGGCAGCTGGGGACCAGAGAAGAAAACAGATCATTACTATGCAATAAGCACTAACACCACAGTGTCTGGTAAATAGTAGGTACTTGACAAATTCATGATGAACTGCGGATAAGTGAAAGATAAATGAAAACATGGAGTTCTATGGAAGGCCAGATAAAGGTGTGGTTTACTACAGCCCCCTTTTACTTTCTCTTCTAAAATTCTAACTCCTAACATCTCCCTGCCTCCCACCCTCCTTCCCTTGGCTCAAGGTCTGATTCTTATTGCAATATCTTATAATAACCTATAATGGAAAATAACCTGAAACAATATATATATGTGTGTATAAATTCTAACTCCTAACATCTCCCTGCCTCCCACCCTCCTTCCCTTGGCTCAAGGTCTGATTCTTATTGCAATATCTTATAATAACCTATAATGGAAAATAACCTGAAACAATATATATATGTGTGTATGTATAAGTATAAATATATATATAACTGAATCATTTTGCTGTACACCTAAAACTAACACAATATTGTAAATCAACTGTACTTCAATTAAGGAAAAAAAAAACATAGTATGTGAATCATTGGAAGGAAGGACCACCCACCTCTAGTCTCCTCCCAGCCTTGGGGGTCGAAATGGTCTCACACATGCTGGTGGTGCCAATATACCCAAGCCCTGCAACACCATAACTCTTGCTGGTCAACATCAGGATGATAATCCTAAAATGTTTCCTGACCACATGGTCATCCAGCTTCACAGCTCTGCCTGGAGACATTCACCAACTCCCGCAGGGATGAGCACAGAGTCCCTCTAGTGCCTTACTCTTGCACAGAAGTTAAGGGTGCAGCCTGGAATCTCAGCTCTGTCTCCTCTATCTGTTTAACTTTGGGCCAGTTACTTAAACGTTTTGTATCTCAGTTTTATCATCTGTAAAATGCCGATATAATAGTACCTACAAATTCACTGCCAAACTGTTGAGAGGAAGAGATGAAGCAATACATACAAAGCTCTTAGCACTGCTGCCTGCAACATAGTAAGATTTCAGTGGGTGTAGCTATTATGGCTATTTTTATCTGGTGTCATCCCCTCAGCCATTACTGCCTATGCTGAGTCAGTACTGAAAGAGTGACCTAGCTCAGGGAGAATTTCTTGCCTTTCCCGGAGACAGCCCTGGGGTCACAATTGCCTCCCCCTTTTTTTTTATGAGAGACTTAATTCTGGTCACTCTGGTGCCTGATAATTAGATCCTAACTTTTTTTTCATCCCTGCAGACCTGTCTTGATATTCCACAGTTCCTGATGCAGTAGGCAAGCTAGTGTCACTAAGGTTTCCTGACAAACAAAATAGGAATGGCCTAACACCCATCTAAAGCCAAAGTGGTGACCTTTCTTGCTTCTAACTTTTAAAGTCTCCCTTCTTCTTAGGAAGTTTATAAATGAGAAAATTCCTCCTTTTCTTTTTAACAATAAACAAAGTTCTCTAATCCTGGATTCTTTTTTTTAACTTTATTTTTTAATTGAAGTATAGTTGATTTACAATGTTGTGTTAATTTCTGCTATGCAGCAAAGTGGCTCAGTTATACACATATATACATTATTTTCCATATTCTTTTCCATTACTGACTATATTCAATATCCTGGGATAAACCATAAGCCTGGATTCTTAAAATATACATTTCACCAAATTTTAGTTTATAGACCCTATGTACCAAGAACGAGTGATTAAAGACTAAAAAGATTTGAGATACCATCTTGATCATACAGTAGAGTTCTACATGTAGTTTTGTCTATTTCTGGAATTTCTATTCTATCCAATTGTTATATCCATCTATTAATGTGCTGATAGCATGTTTTAATCTTAGACACTTTATGTTTTATCAGGGCTAGTCACTGAATGGACTTGGGATAAATGTTATTGAGACAACTGGAGAGCCATTGAATAAAGATGAAAATATATCCAATTCTCACACCAAACACAAGAAAAAATTCCAAATGGGTTACATATCTAAATGTAAAACAAGGAAATAAGTATTAAAAGAAACACTAGAGGGGTGGGATAGAGAGGGTGGGAGGGAGGGAGATGCAAGAGGGAAGAGATATGGGAACATATGTATATGTATAACTGATCCGGTTAGTTATAAAGCAGAAACTAACACACCATTGTAAAGCAATTATACTCCAATAAAGATGTTTAAAAACAAAAACAAAAACAAAAAACGCTAGTGAATAATCTACAATATATGACCTGGTTGTAAGGAAAAGTTCTATAAAAGTGATTCAAAATATGATGCAATAGACTGGTAATTTGAAAAAAAAAAGACAAAAATTAAATCATGCATGAATTAAGAAAAAGAAGATGAAAAGGACATGTTCTGAGCCCTCACAGTCCATTATAAGAACCTTCCTCTGGGGTATAATTTCAACTGAAAGATTTACTAGTTCATATTGTGTTTACAATAAGATGTCTCAATTTTTTTGCGGGAAAAGACAAAATAAATTAATCAATGAGACATAATACAAAAGTGGTTTGAATCACTGGCTTCTCAGTCAGCTGGATCTAGGTTTAAATCCCTGCTCCAAAAATAACACATATTACCTTGGGCAAATAGCCTTTTAATCCTCAGTTTCTTTATCTGTAATACTCAGTAATAATACCACCCACAGGATTGTTTTGAGGATTAAATGAGATAATATGCAACTTTAAGACAGCTCAATAGGAACTAGATATATAATTACTATCACAATTATAAACTCATAAATATAAACTTTAAACAAAAAAATTGCATTAAAAATCATAATAGAGTCGTATGCTACATCCGTAGAAGAGGTTCAGAAATAAAGTTTTCGTGTTCTTCATTTAAACAATAGTTAGGACAAGGGCAAGTAGCTCCTCCTCTCTGCAAGTGAGGCAGAAGAATGTGATTCTCGGAAGTCCCAAAGATAGAAATGATGACAGATATTAGTTCAATTACCACTTTAACTGGGGGACACCTCAAGACAGGAAATACGGCTGGAAAAACATTGCTACTGTACTAATTGGCTCTCCATCTATCAGTCATGGCTACATATTTTCCTAGGCCCTTGGGGCCAGAAAAACACTTGGAAGAAATTTATTTTCCATTTTCTTACACAATAGAACATGTCCCACTTGGGGATAATCCACTGGCTTCTGAGAAGGTGGTCTCCATCACTTCTGGAGATGCTCTGGGTTATATATGCAGATTCTTAGAATTCTTAGAAACTTAGACTCTCAGAATATAAAATAAAATCTAATTATGCACAGATAAGCTTTGAAAAAAGTTTATTGAAGAATAATCAAAGTATAATAAACTACACTTTTTTAAAGTGTACACTTTGATAAGTTTTGGCATGCATAAATACCCGTGAAACCACCATTACAGTTCAGAAAATGTACATACTCATCACTACAAAAGTTTCCTTGTGCCCCTTTCTAATTCTTCCCCCCTGCTTCTCCCTCCTATTTCTCCATCCCAGGAAACCACTGATTTACTTTCCGACATTATTCAGTTTGTACTCTTTTTATCTTTTTTCTTTCACTCAGCATAATTATTTTGAAATTCACCAATGTTGATCCATGTAGCAATGGTTAATTTTCCATTAATGGTGAGTAGTATTCCATTGTATGGATATACCACAATTTGTTCATCCATTAACTTTCTGATGGATATTTGGGTGCTTTTTGTTTGGGACTATTACAAATAAGTCTATTCTGAACATTAATGTATAACTCTTTGTATGGATTTATGCTCTCGTGTCTCTTTCTTAAGTACCCTGGAGTAGAATGGCTGGCTCATAAGATAGGGGTATATTTATTTATTTGGAACTGCCAGACTGTTTTCTAAAGTGTTGGTACCATTTTATATCATCACCACTTCCAGTTGATTCACATCATCACCAACCTTTGGTAGGGTCAGTCTTTTAAATTTTAGACATTCTAATATGTATAACCTTGTGGTTTAAATTTGCATTTCCCTAATGAATAATGATGTTGAGCATTTATTCCTGTGTTCATTTGCCATCCATATATCCTATTTGGTGGTAGGAATGTTAAAATATTTTGCCATTTTTAAAATTTTGGCTTGTTTGTTTACTTATTACTGAGTTTTGAGAGTTTTTTTCCATATATTCTGTATACAAGTCTTTTACCAAATATATACGATTGTAAATATTTTCTCCCAGTTTTGTCTTCTCTTTTCCTTCACTTAAGAGTGTCTTTCAAATAGCAGAAGTTTTTAATATTAATGAAGTCCAGTTTAGCATTTTTTTCTTTTATGAATTGTGCTTTTGATGATTTAAGAACTCTTTACTAAACCAAGGTCATAAAGTTTTTTTTTTCCTTTTAGAAGTATAATCTAAATATAATAAACTGTACATATTTGTTCCCAATAATTTTTTAGTATTTTTATGTTTTACCTCTTAAATTTAGATCTATGATCCATTTTGAGATAATTTTTATGTGATGTGAGGAATGGAACAAAGTTTAATTTTTTGCATATGGTTATGCATCATTTGTTGATGAAACTCTCTTCTATCCACTTAATTGCCTTTGCATTTTTGTCAAAAATCAATTGACCATATGTGTGTGAGTCAATTTCTGGATTATCTTCCAATTCATTGATTTATTTGTATGTCTTGATGCCAGTACCTCACTGCATTCATTGTACTGATTTACATTGCTTTACAATAAGTCTTGAAATCAAGTAGTGGAACTCCTCCAACTGTGTTCTTTTTCAAATATGTTTTGGCTATAATTGGTATTATGTATTTCTGTATAGATTTTATAATTATCTTGTCAATGTCTACAAAAGATTCTTTTGAGGTTTTGATTGGAATTATGTTTCATCTGTAGATCAATTTGGCGAGAATTGATATCTTAACAACTGAGTTATCTAATCTATGAGCATAATGTTGCCCTTCGTTTAGTTAGATCTTCTTCAACTTCTACAATGTTTTATAGTTTTCATTATATATTTATAGTTTTCATTATATAGGTTTTAGACATATCCTTAAGCCTTTTATATTTTTGATACTTTTTGAAATAAAATATTTTATATTTCTTATTTTTAATTGTCAATATACAGAAACAGAATTGACTTTTATATTGATGATGTATCCTTCAACTTTCACTAAATTCATTTATTAGTTCTCATATCTTTTTTGTAGATTCCAACAGATATTCTATAGAGATGATCATGTCTTCTTCAAATAAGACAGTGTAACTATGTATTCTCAAACCTGGATGCCTTTTATTTATTTAATTTTTACCTTATTGCATAGGCTAGAACCTCTATTACAATGTTGAATGGAAGTGGTGAGAGTAGACATCTTTGTCTTGTTCCTGGTCGTAGGGGGAAAGCATTTAGTCTTCACCATTAAGTATGAGGTAAACTTAGGTTTTATTGAGAAGTCCTCTGTCTGTTTGAGGAAGTTCCCTGACTCTGAATCTACAATCTGTTCCACTTATCATTCTCTAAATGATTGCAACTGCTAAAGCATATTCTCTTCCTTTTGAAGGCACCAACTTCTTAAAGTACACAGGACAGTACCTGGAATATACAGAAATTTGTTGTGCCTCCATCTTTCTCAGGGAAATGAGTAGAGGGAGAATAACGTTGAAACTTACCCTAGAGTTACAAAATCCCAGTTTCCAAAGAGATTAAACCTTTTTCTCTTTTTGTCTCCTCATATTCTGATCACATCCTCAACACTTCCCCAATCTCTTCCTCGCTAGCCCCACCCCTCAAAAACAAATGTATCCAGTCCATCACTCTCAGGTCCTAGTATCAATATTTTACTTCCTGTCTCTCTCTCAGTTCCCTCCCCTTCCCTCTGTCCTCTGCCACATCCCTTATTACAGCTGTCACCGTCTCCTACCTGTATTGTGCAGGAGGTTCCTTACTGGTCTCCCTACTTTTTGCCTGCCTCCCTCCAGTCTTCCATCCTGCAAAGTCAATAATATTTCAGGAAAGAAAACTTGACCTTGTCACTCCCCTGCTTCAACTTTCATTGGTTCCTCCTTAGAATAAAGCCCAGCATCTTCACTGTAGTTCTTAAGGTAACACCCAGTCCGGTTTCAGCCTCAGTGGAGAACGATTTCCTTTTCCAGTACTGTCTGCCTTGATGTGTACTTCTCTCAACAGGAGACCCATCCTATCAACAGCTTAGTACAGTAGAGAGGGCTGTGGGCCCTGGAGTCACACTGCTTAGGTCCAAAGCTCTGATCCACCAAGCCATGTGATATTGAGCCCTTTCTTAACCTTTTCATCAGTAACCTCGTTTATTTAAAAAGGATAAAAATAGGGCATAACTGACAAGGCTGTGTGAATTAAATGAGATTTGTCACATAAAGCCCTTAAAGCAGGGCCCGGCACATAGTCAGAACACTGTTTATTTAAGTTGTTACTATATTTATTCTTTTAGTGTTCATCTCAAATGGGCTCCAGGAAAAGGTGTGAGAATTAAATGACGCAATGTAGACAAAATTTCTAGCGTTCTGGAATAAGGTTGGCCCTCTCTAAAGGGCATTTTCTTTCTTTGCTGTCTGCACTCATCTCCACCACAGGACCCTATGTTTGCCCAAAAAGTAAACAGTTCCTTTCTGCAGTCACGCCCACTTTTTTCAAAAGCTCAGATCAAGGATCACGAGTTTGAGAAAGTAGTAATTTCATCGGAGTTTGTCACTGTGAATTTTATTATAAGTTGGCACTTTTTTTTTTTTTTTGGTGGTACGCGGGCCTCTCACTGTTGTGGCCTCTCCCGTTGCAGAGCACAGGCTCCGGACGCGCAGGCTCAGTGGCCATGGCTCACGGGCCCAGCCGCTCCGCGGCACGTGGGATCCTCCCGGACCCGGGCACGAACCCGTGCCCCCTGCATCGGCAGGCAGATGCCCAACCACTGCGCCACCAGGAAGCCCAAGTTGGCACTTTTATTTCTAAAGTAGAACCTCTGTTTGGTTGTTGTTTTTCCCCTATTCTCAGTCTCTTTTCTGTGCAGTTGCAGCTCTTAAAGGCTTAGTTAGAGCTATTAAAAAAAAAATACCAATTTTGCCTTTTCCCCCTTTTTAATAACAAGTAAAAGTTGAAAGCTGCTACCAATCTGAAGTTTCATTTTTCGCTGCTTCGAGGCACATTTGAAAATTAGTGCTGACACGTGCAAATGAGTTTGTGATGAAGGGAAAAATATACAGATAGAGAACAAGGTGCTCTGAAGACTATTGTGAGGGATAAGATGATTTGTGTGGGAGTTTCTGCTTCTTGTCAGGAGGGTGAATAAAAATCCTGATTCTCTTATCAGTTTTTCTACTTGAGGGACTGTGACATTTCTTAGGTGAGAACCCCTAGCTGTTTGGAGTCTTCCTTCTTGCCGTCCTATAGCTCTCTGGCCAGTGCAGGCCTCCGCATCTTTCACACGGTGGGTGTCATCCTCACTGGTAATCTTTAGTGGAGTGTTAGCATGGAGCTGAAATTTTGCCAGTTTGGATAACGTCCTGAAGTAGGTCTGCAGAGTGTTTTCTTCCTTGAAGTTAAAATAAAAACTTAAAACTTTTCAACAGAAACAGACTCACAGATGTAGAAAACAAATTTGTGGTCATCAAAGGGGAGAGGGAAGTGGGGGGACAAGTTAGGGGTATGAGATTAACAGATACAAACTACTATGTATAATGTAGATAAGCAACAAGAATATATTACAAAGCACAGGGAATTATAGCCTTTGTCTCGTAATAACTTATAATGGAGTATAATCTGCAAAAATACTGAAAGACTATGCTGTATACTTGAAAATAATGTATGACATTGCAAATAAGCTATACCTCAATAAAAAAATTCAAACTTTTCAAACTTTTGCTCAACTCTCTCGGGTGAAGAAGTATCACCAGCAATTGGAATCATGAGACATATGCATTTTTAGAGACACTCGAAAGAAATGGAGTCCAGCCAAGGAAGGGTGACAGAGATGGAGAAGAAACTGGAAACTGCCAGAGAGGTGAAAGGGAGGAATTGGGGGTGTGAAATGTAGAAGAGAGAAGAATGGAAAAGGTCACTTCAAGCTGACATTGAAGGAATGTGTTAGTGAAGGAGGCCTTTCTGTCTGGCAGCTTCTGGGCCCCCTCCCAAATCCAGGCACCTCTCCAGCCTCCCTATTCGTGTCTGCAGCAGGGCTTCCATCTGCCATCATCCTCTCCCATGGCTGCCCCCATCCTCCCCGCTCCTCTCTACTCTCCCAAGCCCTAACGCCCCATACAGTGCAACGGTGCGGTAGTTAAGAGCAACAGCTTCCACGTCTCATGGTTCAAGGCTACGCTCCACCACTTACTGCAGAGGGACCTTGGACAGTCCCTCCATTTACCCATTTATTTAGTCATACTTTCATTCGATTAACAACTGTTTATGTAATCTTGCTCTGTGCCAGTCACTTACTGTCTCTTAATCTCATGTTCATCTAGGGGTAATGATAGTCCCAATCTCACCTATTGATATATATTGATATAAGGGCTAGAACTAAACCATGGGAAGAGCTAAACATCATGATTGGCACATGAGAGGTGCTCCTGAAATGGCAGCTATTATTTATGTTATTATTGTCATATCATCACTATTAGTTTTTCTGTTTCCGAAGAGGAGCATATAGGTCCCATGTGTTTTATAGGTTTTAGACATGATCCTTCCTAAGAATGGATGAGATGTGATAAAGCAAGTGAGTTACTCAGCCAGATGAGCAATAATGTGAAGGAGGGAAAAAAGATTTGGTGGAAAGGCAAGGAAATTGAGGGGGCAGGGAGGCAGAGGCAGGCACCCCAGGCAGCTAAGGACACACTAAAGGTGGAGCTCTTCATCTCATGATGCTCCAAGTTTTTGCTTTGTTGTGTTTATTTTTGGCATGGGGGAAATTTTTACCATTTGTGTAAGAGTTACAGCACAAATAGGCCTGTGGATTTTGTTTTGGAGTTACTGACTTTGATCTTATATCCTTTTAGTGGTCTGGTGATCTTTCCCGCAGTGGCCCTTTCCCTGTCTGAAGCACTGTGATGTGACATCAGATGTCAGGGCATTCCACCCACCTAACCCCACACCAATCTCTTTCTATTGTCACATGTGTCTTTCCATGACACCCTGGTCCCTCACATCACAGGTCTGCCCTATTTTATAGTAACTTGTACACTTTTCATAGTTCCTCCCCACTCTGAAGCCAAAAGTTTGAGAGCCAAGTCTTCAGCCTGTTCATCTCTTCATTATTGCCCAAAGTTTCTATGGTTGCTGTATTAAACTGCAGAGAATCAAATAGGCTAGGATCGGATAGGACAGTACAGAAAAAATAAAACAGGAAAGACAGTATAGGATAAGATAGAGTAGGGTGGGTAGAATGGAACAGAATAAAATCAGAACTGGCAGATATCTATAAAGTAGAGCATAATTATATTGAAAACTAAAGTTTGCATTAAAAAACTTTGCAAAAGTTTTAAGTGGATTACTTATTGGATCAGAAGCGGTGAAAATTCTAACTGAAAAATCACTATATTGAAAACAGGAGTTTTGGTTTGTTTGTTCTGTTGTGTTTTTGTCTTTTGCATCCATAGGTTTGAGGTGGTGGGGGGATTCTTTTAAAGCATTTGTGTGAGCCTATGTAAACACCTAGACAGTATCTAAACAGCCAAAGAGAATATGGATTTTGTAATGGACAAGCTGCTAACCAATATTGCCCTTTAGCCATGCTTTCATTTTATTAGAACATAATAAGCTCAACTAAAAATCTTTTAACATGTCTGCATTACTTAACAGCCTGGGAATAATTCTAATTATTACTGAGTTTATCATTGTGACTATGGTGCACTCTTTCTTTGAATTCCTGGAGACTATTTAAGATGCAAATGATGCTAGCTTTATGAATAATTGTTGGGATGGAAGATTCATAATTAATTTGACCCCTCCCTGCCAAACACACACACACACACACACACACACACACACACATCATAAAATAATTTCTTAAAAAGGCAAAATGATTTACATGGACATGGAATGAATACTGTAATACTTAGCAAAATCAGTATTGGCAACTCTGCAAAGCATGCTGGGTGAGCACAGAATTTGGCCTCACAGAGGCAGCTGGGCAGATGAATGCTCAGTGCCCACTGAAGGATGTCATTGAGAAAACTGTCTATATACAAGAAAGATTAATCACAAGAAGGGGACAGAGGCAGGAAGAGGAGGGGGAGGCCATAGGTTGAACAGCAGTCTAAGCAGCAGGTGGTAAGTGAGGCCAGGAGGATAACAGCAGATCTTAAGCAGATCTCCAGACAGTAAGTAAGATGCCTGTTTCTAAGCAGCACAGGATCTAGCAGGTTCCAGCTCTGGGAGTGGGAGTTACAAGGACCTAAGAAACAAGTTAAGTTGGGTCTCAGGGTAGCGGCAGTTCTAGGAGAAAGAGGAAGTGTTAGAGAGGAGAGGGAAAGTCCTGTGCTACCTGAGCCATAACCCAGGTATTATTCAAGCCTGAGATCTGATGGGGTCAAGGTTCTGGCTCAAGAACTCTATTCAGGGTGGAACTTGCTTGCATGTAGGTGTATCAGAATGGGGAGATGTGAGAGAGGGCCTTGTAGAAGGCAACAGCTGGTATGAACTTGAAACCCTTATATCTAGTCATTGAGCAATTCCCAGATCTAGTTGATCAGAATGACCACACTTAGTCCCTTGGTCTTTAAAATGTTCCTCTCAGATGATGCTACTGATCAGCCAGGTTTGCAGTCCCTGGGGACTGCAGGGAAAACCCATCCTTGTTACCTAACATCTGGTGGGTAGCGGGGCCAACAAGCTTGTTTCCACATCTGCCAGTGAATCCTCCAGTTATTTTACTTTTAGGAACTATTACAAGAGGGAAATAATCTGAGTGGCATAAAGTTTTGTTGAGCAGCATTCTTTTTTTTTGAATTGAGGTATAGTTAATTTACAGTGTGTTAATTTCAAGTGTACAGCAAAGTGTTTCAGCTGTACATACATATATATACACATATATATGTATATAAATATTCTTTTTCAGATTCTTTTCCGTTATAGGTTATTACAACATATTAAATAGAGTGTCCTGTGCTATACAGTAGCTCCTTGTTGTTTACCTATTTTATATATTTTATAGTAGTGTGTATGAGTATCATTCCTAAAGGCATCAAAGGTACATAGAATCAGAATTCCTAGAGATGGGGCTCAGGATTTTGAATGCTGAAACTCCCATGTGATTCCTACTGAAAATCATGGTCCAGAGTACGAACTTTTTGGACATGGGGCAGGAACTTCCCTATAGCACCTAGCACATGTAGATGCAAATATCAATTTAATTGTTTTTATGTATTGTATTTTACCTTGTTTATAATGATTCATTATTTATATTTTATATTTGAAATCTTACATAAAAGAGTTCAGAGAGAGAGAGAGAGAGAGAGCTGGGACCTAACATGCACATGATGTCTACAATATACCTGAGACTGAACTGGGTGATTTATATATATTCTTACCACTAAACTTTCATCAACATGTCCGAGACAATCCCTGGCATGTAGAGGACCTCACTGATGTCTGGGTTATAAGCTTCCCTAGAGAGTAAAAACCATATAATTCGCCATAGCACTTCCTCTAGTATGGTTGGTTTTAATTCAATAAATAATCAATAACTAATAAGCACTTACTATTATTTCTAGGCATCACACTTGATGCTGGGGATAAAACAGTGCATCGTGTAATCGTGAGCTTCAGACCACTAGGGAGACAGACATAAATCAATCATTGCACAATTAATCAACAAAAATTATGACAATTCTACAAAGAGAACGCACACTGTGCTTTGAGAACACAGACTAGGTGTACTGACCTAGTCCAGAGATGGTCAGGGAAGGTTTCCATCAGGAAATGACATTAAACAAATGTCATTGTTTATTATAATTAGGAATGGAGAAGCCATGTTCTGACAGCATTTAAGAGAAGATACTGAGAAGAATGTTCATTTTCATTTGATTTCAACATATTCCCACGTAGAAAGGGGCCAAACAATGGTTCTTTTAACATACTTCCTGTATTGAAGAGGTTATTTTTACAGTAACGTTTTCCTGGTCTGTTCGCCCACAACTCCCGGGTACCCGCATGACTGTAATAAAGGAGACTTCTGTCTTGCTCACTTGCCTCCCCAGCTTCTCTGGGGTCTCATCCCAGCCCACCTTCACATTCCCAACAGCATCTGCTGTTTGAGCCCCTTCTCTATTTCCTTTATGTCCTTCCCTCCGTGAGGTCATTCTAACTCCATGTCTCAGCTTCTCAGATTCCCATTTCTGCTCAGAAGAAGTTTAATTCCATCCCATTCAGTGCAGCTAATATTTGTGAAGCCCTCTGGTATGCCAGGTTAGGTATACTAAGATAAAAGCATTGTTAAACTCAAAGATTTCCTAGTTTAAGAGAGGAGAGATACATATAAACCAATAAATTACAACACATATGGAAGGTCTAAATATAAGCAATGACTGTGATGGTGATAATTATGATGATAGCCAAAAGGCACTACCTCCTTACTCAACAACAGATATTTATTGAGCATCTACTATGGGAATGATGAAAAATTGTTGGATAAAACAATAAAGCTTTATACTCTTGTGGAGTTTATAAGGGGAGTGAAAGACAATAAAACAAACAAGCAAATTTATAATTTTAAACTATGGTAAGACGAATGTACAAAACCAATAAGGAGCAGTGGCTGAGAGTAAAGGGGAAGGGATACCTACTCAGGTAGGGCAGTTTCTCTTAGGAATTACACATCCTAGGTAAAAATTGTATATCTGCAACTTCCTAGCTGTGTAATCTTAAGCAAATTACTTAGAGTCAGTTTCCTCAAAATGGCTATAATAATAATATGTAGGTTTAGTGTAAGAATCAAATGACATAACGATTATAAAATTCTAGAGGATTTCTGGCCAGTAAACACTCAATAAAGCTTGTCATTGTTATTTTTTATATTATTACATCATCTGTTAATCTTTCTGAGTTTCCAATGTCTCTTCCCTAATGTGAATTAACAACAAACTCAGAAGACTATGAATATGCTATGCATGATGTCAGCTGCTACATCTGTTAATATGATTATGAAGGTATTCATATGACTATCATTATAATTCTTGATGTTGTTTAAACTCAAAGTTGTCCTACCCATAGCAAGTAAACTGTGAATGAAATATAAATGTATATTTCTTCTTTAGGAAAAAATAACATAAGGCTGTGGTACCCAGTACAGTGGCTGCTAGCCACATGCATCAGATAGCATAAACAAGGCAGATATAGAATATTTCCATCATCACAGAAAGTTCTGTTGGACAGAAAGAATATAGGAATTCCAGACATCAAAGAAATACGTTGAAAAGAAGAATTCTATGCACCAGATATCGGGGGTCAGATAGACCGTTGAGGGCCAGGTAGATCATTCCTCTGGAATATGTAATATTAACAACCGCTCACATTTGAGCAGCATCTGCAGGCTTCAAATCACTTTCACATCCATTACTTCATTTATCCTTACAACTACCCCTAAAGCAGGCAGGAAGGACAATATTATCTCCACTTTACACTGGGGAGAAATAATTAACAGGAGTAGTAGTAGTGGCTGCCGACGTGAAAGTTCACCTATGATTGTATATTGAATAAAGCTAAGTGCTTTAGTGTTTTTAATGAAATCATGGAGCTCAGAGAGGTGAGGTGACTTACCTGTAGACGTTCAGTAAATCGGGGATGTTTTTTCCAAGTCTAGACCAGTGCTTTCCACCAACCACCCATCTCTATTTCGTCTTGCGCAGGTTGAGTTCCAGTTCTCTGTTATTGCAGAGGCAAAGTTCCCCCAGTCACTAAGTTGTCAGAACAGGATGTGCAGTAGAAGCTCGTCAGTCAGGGGCACGTCCAGTTGATCATCCTGTCTGTGCAACTTTCAAATGGCTGACGCTCTCTGCTGCTGAAACAATGCAACGCATGAAGATGAACTTTAATTCACATTCAGCCTCTGTGTTCTTACCAACAGCTGCAGGAACAGCTGTTCCCCTCTTGGTGCTACCCTCTCCCCCTTTTCCCTGGCTAATTGCTTCCAACTAGTGGAGTAGAGATGATGTTGTAGGCCTGGTCCTCTTCAACGGCCTCTCTCCACCTGTTATTATTCCAGGCCCTTCTTGTTCAAGGATTCAGGATTGTTCTGTTTGGATGATTAATTCTAGAATCGAATTGTTGCCTATTTCAAAACCCCATCCAACACACAAGTCACTGTTTTGTATATAACTCAAAGCCCTACTAAGCAGATATAAGCCTTAAAAATAGTAACAAATAATCGAAATAAGTTTATTGAAGGCCTATTATGTGCCTAGTTCTATACTGGGCACCAGGCTGACCCTGAATTTTCAGGCTCTGTGGGAGGCTTAGCCCCCATGGAGGACCACATATCCTATGGCTAAATACTTGTAGGTTATAAAAATCAAGCTGTTAAACATGTTCTGTCCTCCACCTGTAACAAATCTAACTTCATAAAAACCCAGATGGCCAGGTTCCACCTTAGAATCCTTGGGCTTCTCAGAGTTCCATGCTGGACTGTGGCTGTGTAGACCCAGCGCCCTGCACACACAGTCTCTTATCCATGTTGCAAGGGGACTCAGTTCACAAGCACATGGACACCTCCACCCACGTGTCCAAGCTCGTCCACACTTCACAGGAAGAGACTCTCACGACCACTCCTTCAGCCTAGGGAGTATCCAGCAGGGGTTCATCTTCCACTCTCGAACGGATGGATGTGGGGGTCACGTGAGCAGGGAAATGTGGATCTGTGTAATGCCCAGCAGGACATCAGGTATATAGCAAGACAGCAATCAATAATAGCTATTATTCCTACTATCATACATGGAAGGAACTACGTAAAGTTCATTTAAAGAACTACATAGGGCTTCCCTGGTGGCGCAGTGGTTGAGAGTCCGCCTGCCGATGCAGGGGACGTGGGTTCGTGCCCC
>NC_041229.1:53194983-53205765 GCF_002837175.3 Physeter macrocephalus
ATGCCACGGAGCGGCTGGGCCCGTGAGCCATGGCCGCTGAGCCTGCGCGTCTGGAGCCTGCGCTCCGCAACGGGAGAGGCCACAACAGTGAGAGGCCCACGTACTGCAAAAAAAAAAAAAAAAAAAAAAGAAAAAAAAGAACTACATAAACCATAGTATGTCCAACAAAGAGCAAATAATATATCATGTGGGTCTGACATTACCTCAACACCTTCTCACTAAGGACCTAGAAAAATCCTTACCCGGGAATAGCCAAGTCATTAGTCCCTTTTCTCTTTTTCGTTACCCTTGTGCTATCCTGATCCTTTATTATAGTTGATCATCCTCTCTGGTCCTTGCCTGTGAACATCTCTTTCCTTACCTCCGTGGACCGGTCCCATTCTGGCATTAAGGTTGTACACCAGTTACAGCTAATTCTCTTTCCTGTTTTCAGTTGCCCACGTTTTCACTTTAAATAACAGAGCCTTTCTCGTGTGCACGAATACAGCCCTAGCCAATACTGTTTCCCATAGCACGAGTGCTGGGCTGGAGCATGAGAAGTCCAGCTCCGCTCAGTGCGCACTGCCACCCCAGGCTTTTCTGTTTCTTTAGAATGCATCATGAAAGTAGGTTGTCCGTATTTCTATATTACAGCTGTAATTACACGTGGTGGGAGGTGTGGGGACGTAAAGGTTATTTTTCTCTAACCTCTTAACCACTCTCAACACAATATTTTTTTCTGTGGTAAATGTTCCAGTCTTAGAGAACTTTTGTTTTAAAGAACAGAAACACGTTCAAGTCTTGTTTAAAAAGTCCTTTATTTGTTTTTAATAGATTGAGAGGGATTTCCTGGAACCTAGGTATAGAAAATCTCTCCCCTCCCCTCCCCTCCCCTTCCCTCCCCTCCTCTCCTCTCCAACCTCTTTGGGGTGAAAAGCCTCTCTCCTTGTACTCCAGTTTAGCCTATCCAAGATGACTCCTCCCCTCCCCTCCCCTCCCCTCCCCTCCTCTCCCCTCCCCTCCTCTCCTCTCCTCTCCTCTCCTCTCCTCTCCTCTCCTCTCCTCTCCTCTCCTCTCCTCTCCTCTCCTTCATTCTTCTTCTCCCCAGGTAAGACTGTTAACCCCTGGTTCCTAGAATACCAGCCTTCACGAGGCTTTGGGTTGATGAAGTACCGACTGGGGCCCCATCTTAACAGTACTGTTTCAGTGCCCAGCTCCAAGTTCTTGAAAGAGAGAATCTCATTGGCCTGTTTCACAGGTTCAGACGTCCAGCTATGATCCGATCAGCTCAGGTCATGCCAACTCTTCTACTGTGACTGTATGATTTTAGAGAAGGGACTTGACCTTGTAGAACGAAGCCACCTTCCTTATATGTGAAGTAAAAATAATAATTCTTAGCTGTAGCAAGGCAATGGGAATGATAATGTTATCCTTTTCCTTTGCTATGCTATTCAGTTATTCATTCATTTATTTTATCCAGAAAAATAGATATTCATCATCCACTTTTCTTAGATTGTACTTAAACTAATTTTTTTCAAATTTTATAATACTTTTTGGAAAAATAAAAATATTAAACCACAATATTCCAAGAAAAGTATAACTATGAATGATTTTATAATTGTAAATTAGCTGAGGAAAAGAAGAGAGTAATTGTAATTACTAAGTTAAACAATCATTAATACTTTGATTTAATTGTAGGTCCTTTAATTTTCTTATGGGAAAGCTTATTTTAACAATTTCAAACTCTTTTTTGTGTGGTAAAACACTCATGAACCACAAAATCATATGACTTTTTTGTCAGCATCTCTTGGTGTATCCCAAGACCTTGAATCAGTGGGGGAAAGAAGACGAGCGTTTTTCTAAAACCTAATATGTTCTCAGCCCCAGTCCATAAATGCTACACCTGCCATCAACTTTAATCCTCTCAGCAGCCAGGGAAGGAAGGCAGGGAGTTAGAATCCTTGTGAAAGATGATGAAACCAATGCTTCTAAAAGTTAAGCTTTCTGTCCAAGGTCACATCCCCTGTGAATGGCCAGGCAGGAACTGGGGTCTAGCTCTGTCTGCCCATGAAAATCTGGCTGTGATATCGTACGGCATCCCTACTTAAAAGTTCTTTGTGAAACTCTCATCTTCCTTTTCAAATGGGTTATTTGGTATCAGTTAAGTCATGGAGGTATAGCAATGACAGAAATTATCTGAATAAAAAAATTTAGATTTTTCTTTTATAAAGGCTAGATTTTACCGTATTCCATGCTTTAAAGTTAATCTGTTCTAATATAACAAAAAGGAGAGAATCCTCTAGAATACGGGGAGGTGACTAAAAAATTATGACAATGTAGTCTGAAATGGCCACTGCACCTACACCTAGAAATGAGACATCGAATCATGCTTTGTCCTTTACTCTTCTGGAAAAAAATCTAAACATTGAATTTACAGCTTTTCACGGAGTACCTTCTCCGTGCCAAATGCTGTGCCCGCCATGAAGTAAGCCCTGAACCCGTGGTCTTGCGTCCAGGCATTTGCTCGAATAATGAGAACTAACTCTGGATCATTTTCTCTCTTTTGCTGATGAAATTCTACAATTTACAGAATTTATTAACATTCTTTACAAGTCTCAGGAGGACAAGAAAGTGGAGTTCAATGCAGAATAAATAGCCCCGCTCTGCAATATTAAAAAATGATTTCCAGATTTATTCGTGCTGTGGAAAAGTGGTGGTAAAGGGGCAGTAAATGTTACTTACTGAGCACTCTTTGCGTGTAAGTGCTTCTCCCACATTACAGAGTAATGCCCACACAGCCCTGGCAGTACCTGAGAGTGTTAGTTACTCTTTTGAAGTCTCTGGGTAGGGATTCTGAAATGAGGAAGGGGAGGAGCGGGGTAGTTAGTAGATACAGGCAATGTGGTTACTTGACTTAACTCCAGACTCCAATCCTGGAGACAAGTTCTCAGGCTGGGCCTAAAACTGTCATTCTTTTCCCCTCAAATCAATTTTTTTGTTTGTTTGTTTAAAAATAATACCCACAGGCAATGTTGATATCTTCACTGCAGTCATCCTAGTACATTTTGTATCTGAGATAAGTAAAGCAGAGCCGTTATAGTTTTCTTCTTTTCATGCTAAGGCTTTAAAGAGAAGGAGGTAAAGAATTAAATGCACCATTGATCCCAGAGCACCTACCAGGCATCATTCTTCAAACACAGGCACTGCCTAAAGACTCAAGTGCAGGAAGTGGCTGGGGTGACTGCCAGTTATTTGCTGTGTGACTTTGAGCAAGTCTTGCACCCTCTCTGAGCATCTGTTTTTTCATCTGTAAAGCTATGGAACTGTCTTGCTATAGGAGGAGGGAGGACGTGAACAGAGGTGAGACTTAAAAGATTTAACAGTTCATGAAGCATGAGAACTGAGTAATCAGAAAGCATGGGGACTTTAGCCCTAGAGCAGGGTCCAAATGCATCTGCCATGCCATGCGTTAACACTCTGGGTGCTGAATCAAGGAGAGGTTAGGGGGTCCTAAAGAAGAAACAGGGGGCCAGGAAAAGGGGTAGCAATCAGCTGTCTTGGAGCAACAGCTATTTACCAATCTCAACAGAATTATTTGAGTATCTTAACAACCAATACTGCTATTTCTGTACATACCAGCTAAATAGCCTGGGTTTGAAGATTAAATTAGCTCATCTGTTTAAAGTGTTTAGCATTTGGCCCCTGCTCAGAGAAGTAGGCACCTAGCAGATGTAGCTTGCTTCTTTCTCCATCTCCCAGCCCCCATGGCTCCCCTCTGCTCTATAGCATGATCATTCTGCAGACCCTGGGCTACACAGCCTGTCTCCCTTCATAATGGATTTTTGTAGGCAAGAAAAGTTTCAGGTTGATTCTCAAAATGTCTGAGTCAAAGTTCTTTTCCATGCCTTTGCAATTACAAAGTTCCACACGGGCTTTGGAATTGGTGGTGTGGTTGAGATTGTCTGAGACCAGAATTCCCAGGGTGTGTTGTGGCTCTGAGATGGTAGGGAGCAAAAACCACAGGCATCACAGACCTCAGTTTGTAGATGATGATGAGGCTTTGGTCAAGCTCGTTCCCCACTGAGCCTCAGCCACTCATGTGAATAAAAGGCGAGGGGTGGGGAGGGCTGGGGGGTGCGGGGGAGGGGGTTGACTGAGATCAGTGGTTTAGACCTTGGCTGTACATAGAACCACTTGGAAGATTTAGAATACACTGTCTGTGTGCCACTCACAGAGACTCTGATTTAAGTGGTTTAGGGTGAAGCCTGGACTTTGGGATTTTTAAAAAGCCCTGGGCTATTCTAACGTGCAGCAAAAATTGAGAAAAACTTCGGCCAAGATGATCTTTAAGCTCCAGTCCTGCTCAACTAGCCCCTGATTCTGTATGTCCTTAAAGCCCATCGGAAATCTGCATTCCTTTAGTGTTTTTCTTAATGATCAGACAATAAAAGCCTGAGAGCTGATTAATAAGACAGCTTTAGTGTTTACTGTATTGATACCTTCTGCTGTATTATCACCAGAATTTATTTGTGTTTGTGTTCGGGATTTTGGTTGTTCTGTCTTATTTTGTTGACATTTTGTGAAAGCAGACAATTTCTCATACTGAAACTACAATGATGATTTAGAGTGATTCCAACATCTCCAAGGAATGACCAAGAAAGAGCAAAGTTAAGTTACTATGTGTAGTTGGCCTGACAAAATTGTCTTCTCTTGGATAGACTGTTCTCGTTAACTCCAGCTATTGCTGATTCCAGGGTTGTGCAAGGCTTTTTCAACAGAATTAAATAGAAATTCTTGTGCCTGGTGGATAATTATAGAGGGAAGTGGTGAGATATTAAGACTCTAAGGCAAGCTGGCTCAGATGGTATTAAGTTCAACATGTGTTGGTTTCTCAAGTGACTTTTATGAACTACTAACCAGCAGGGTGGTAAAGGACAAGGGCCAGGGTCCGACGCATCTCTGCATTTGCTGTTCTGAAAGCAAAGGACTTGCCCAGTGCTAGTCTATCCTTTGATGTTACAATTAACACATAAGAAAATATGAAATGGCAGCCATGAGAAACAGGAAGAATCTCAGAAGAGGAGACTGAAAGTCTTAGACAGGAATCTCATTTGGTCCTCTCCTTTCAAAGACAAGGAAGCTGCACCCAAGGAGTGGAAGTGACTTTTACAGTGTTACACAGCTAGTTACCAGGCTGAGCTTGAACTCACCCCAAGGTTAACTGGCACCCAGCCCAGGGCTCTCTCCTCATATCACAACAAGCCAAACGGAAGCGGGATTGAATTAGCTGCAAGAAAACCCCTGCTGCAGTGGCTTAAGTCAGAGATTTGCCTTCTGAATGTAACCTGATCAAGGTGTCAGGGGCTGCTTTTGGCACCCGGTAATGCTGTCAGGGACCCAGACTCTTCTCATTTTCTGCTCTGCCATCCTTGGCATGGGCCTTGGAGCCCAAATACCTGGGTTCAAATTCTGCCTTTATCACTTAACTATGGAACCTTGTACAACACTTCATCTTTCTATACCTCAGTCTTAATTTTATTCGGCCCTTGACCCCAAAAGGTGAATGGTAAGGATATGAGATAATGGTGTTCCAGATGAAGGGACAGGAATAGATATAACTCATTGCACAGTGAGAAAAAGCAGGTTATCCCAAGATGCCATATTCCACCTGAACCCTCTCCTCACACCAGGTGTCTTCCTGTGGCCTACCGAAGGGAAAATCTTGTGTGCAGAGGGTCAGGGCGGACCAGCCAATATTGTAAGCAGTGGTACAATGGGAAATTATCATCATATCTTTTTGTGAGACCCATTAAATAAGGGTTTGTTCTGTAACTCTTCAAGGCATAGGAAATGGCCTTATCCTCACTGAAAAGAGCAAAAGATTCTCATTTTCTGACATAGTCAAAACGATGAGTGAGTGATGCTATGGGATATGTATAAATATGTCAACAAGTCTCTGAATAGTTTCATGTAAGCATGTTTTACATTACTCGTGAACATAAACTATCAGTGTTTACCTATTTCTTCACACTGTGTCTATTGCACTAATATATGTGTGTGTATACATAAGAACGTGTAATCCTACAGTCAAATTATTTTCAAACATTATTAAATCCAATTCTCAATATTTAACTATCAGAATTCTGTTACTGAGCCATAAACTGAGTGTTGCTTGCCTGGGACATAATGACTTCCCCATCACTAGAGGAATTCAGGCAGTATCTGAAAATCCACTTGATGGAGCCATGGTTGAAGCAGTTCAAGTTTCAGAGGCTGAAAAGGGGTGAGGAATTGGGGAAGAACTAGATTAAATACCCTTAAAGAGGATTTTAAATTTTGTGACTGTGTAAGTGTGTGAAATACCATCTCTCTTTATCATATAGAAAAAGTTCTAGAATTTTCATTTAGTTATTTTATAGAGTTTTCCATTTTCTGCTGAAATTCTTAGTAATATTTTTTTATTTCCTTGAATGCATTAAGCATAGCTATTTTTTTTTAATTTTTAAAAATTTTTATTGGATTATAGTTGCTTTACAATGTTGTGCTAGTTTCTACTGTACAGCAAAGTGAATCAGCTATATGTATACATATATCCCCTCTTTTTTGGATTTCCTTCCCATTTGGGTCACCACAGAGCATTGAGTAGAGCTCCCTGTGTACAGCAGGTTCTCATTAGTTATCTATTTTATACATAGTATCAATAGTGTATATATGTCAATCCCATTCTCGCAATTCATCCCCCTGCTTCCCCCTTGGTATCCATATGTTTGTCCTCTACGTCTGTGTCTCTATTTCTGCTTTGTAATTAAGATTGTCTATACACATTTTTTCAGATTCCACATATATGTGTTAATATACAATATTTATTTTTCTCTTTCTGACTTACTTCACTCTGTATCATAGTCTCTAGGTCCATCCACATCTCTATAAATGACCCAATTCTGTTCTTTTTTATGGCTGAGTAATATTCCATTGTATATATGTACCACATCTTCTTTATCCATTCCTCTGTTGATAGACATTAGGTTGTTTCCATGTCCTGGCTATTGTAAAGAGTGCTGAAATAAACATTAGGGTGAATGTAAACAAACAGCTCACGCAGCTCAATATCAAAAAAACAAACAACCTAATCAAAAAATGGGCAGAAGACCTAAACAGACATTTCTCCAAAGAAAACATGCAGATGGCTAACAAACACATGAAAAAATGCTCAACATCACTCATTATTAGAGAAATGCAAATCAAAACTACAATGAGATATCACCTCACACCGGTCAGAATGGCCATCATCACAAAATCTACAAACAATAAATGCTGGAGGGGGTGTGGAGAAAAGGGAACCCTCTTGCACTGTTGGTGGGAATGTAAATTGATACAGCCACTATGGAGGACAGTATGGAGGTTCCTTAAAAAACCAAAAATGAAACTACCATGTGACCCAGCAATCCCACTACAGAGAGTATACCCAGAGAAAAGCTATTTTAAATGTTCCTATTTTACACTCCACTATCTGCATCCCCCATGAGCTTGTTTCTTTTGTGTATTACATCTACTGATTTTCAGTCCTATCTCTCATCTCTTCTCTTGCCCTGTTATTTTTTACTGAATTCTGGTCATTTTACATAAAACAAAATTGTGTATTTAATTTAAACTTAGGATAATATATATTCCCCCAGAAAGTATGTACATTGACTTTGGGCAGATTCATTAGTGTCAGAGCTATCCTGGATCTGTCAAATTTGAGATTAAGATGTTTTGAAGCTAGACTTCATTCTCTTGGAGGGAAAATATACTTCTGCTTCACCATTACTCCTAGGTGTAGATCTTTAACTTCTCAACAGGAAATAAAGCTGTTTATCAGAATCATGCTTCATAGCTTGGGGAGCCCAAACTTCAGTTTTTTGCCCTTAGTTCTAGGAATCTGTTGAATCTGTATATACAACTTCTCAACTTCTTAGATGCCTGATCCAGAACCAGCAGACATTTCTAGTAGAAAAACTGCCCTACATATTGGGCTCATTTCTCCAGATTTCCTTTTTTTTTCCTGAATCTTAGACCTATGATAATTTTGTAGCGCTCCACTTCCTTCAAACTATATTGTTAGTTTGGGTTTAGCTTTGCTGGTTATTCAGAACAGGATGGTTACCAATATGTATCTCATCTATCTCATCTAACTAGCTAGCTATCTCATGTATTGCAACTCATTTCTTTTCCGTTAACAGTACACCTTTATATTGTATAAGTATATGCTGCTTTATGTAGCCAGTTCCCTTTTTTTTTTAGCCAGTTCCCTTTTGATGGACATTTAGGTTATTCACAGTTGTTCATAGCAAATATTGTTATGCATGTGTGTGAATATGTCCATAAGAAAAATTCTAGAAATGTAATTGCTACATATTAGGAAATTGTCTTCTAAAAAAAGTGTCCCAATTCACATTTCCACCAGCAGTGTATGAGAATGCATGTTTCCCCATAGGCTTACCACCACTAGATTTTATCAAACTTAGAAATTTTGTAATCAACTTTTAATTGTGCTTCCAGATTCCATTCTCTTTCCCCTCCAGTCCAATCTTTATATTATGGATGCATACATTTATAAATAATAAAATGTGATCATGTCACTTCCCTTTTTAGAAATGTTTTGGCTCCCCGCTGACAAAGGATGCTTACATTTGCACAGGCTAGCACTTCCTCTACTCTGTGCTATCTCCCAGCCCCATCTCCTGTACAACTCTACTGATACCCTACTAGCCATATTCAGGTTTTTCTAAATATGCCATGCTTTGCCACACCTTGGCACCTTTGCAGATTCTCCTTCTTCTCTCTGGAATTCCCTTTCATCTTTTACATACACAGGAAAAGGTTAACTCCAACATCTTGCCCTCAGGTTGCACATTAATTCTTTTGAGAAACTTTCTCCTACACGCTTTACCGCCCCCACGCAACCCCCATTCGCAGGATGCATAGTCAATTAGTCCTTTGTTTACATCACTATTATTCCTTATAAATACCTCTCAAGTAGCCCTTAGAATACTGTGCATTATAAACTTGTAAATCTGTCTTCCCCACCATTGAATTATGAGTTTGTACAGGGCAAGAACCGTCTTAATCACACTCCCCACTCCTATGCCCAGCAGAATACCTGGCACAGAGATGATGCTCAAAAATAATTTTTTAAAGAGAAAATTCAGTACGTTACCTCTGCAAAAATGCTCCCATTACAAGTGTTTTCAAAACAACCTCCAAGTCCCCAGGACTGGAAATTCTTTAAGAAAGTTCCGTTTGGCCTAGATTTAGCATTCAAATTTCAGACTGAGCATACTGAAACTCAAGGGGAAAACAATAGAAGTTTGAGTTATTAGATGGAATTTATAGTTTGGGCAACAGTTTTCTCTTCAATACCTAAAGCCATTTGTGTTCTTCAGTATATGACTTCAATGAAAATTAGACATTACTGGGAATTTAGGCCCCTGTGCTCTTCACAAAACGTGTACATTTTGGTAGCCCTGATTAGACAGCTCCCATCAAAACAGGCAAATGTTTTGCACTGAGTTTGACCCCTGGTATGGGACCTTTCATGTGTTTACTCTTCATATAGTCCCTCTGAAAAACTATACTTATTTTTAGACAGAATTTTGGCAGACAGGATTCTAACCCTGCTAATAGAAAATCTAGGAGAAGAAAAGTGCAAGTGATTTATTTGTTTTAGGAAAATGAATCTGCATGCTTACCAAGGAATATTTTATCACCCCAAGTAGATAATATTTTCAGCCTGTTTCAATGCCAAGTAGCACAGGACCCGGAAGACTGTAACTACACCAGCTATGATTGTAATCTGTGACTCATCTTCTCCCCTAAGGGGCTCTGATTTGCTATACCCCAGTGGCTCGTCCATTTGGAACCTACTGTGATTGGATTCTCTTCCCAACTAGATGTTCCCATCTAAACAGCAAAGACAACATCCATCTCCTCACATGGCTACAGACACGATAATGCCTATGGTAAATATGATTTTAGTGTTATTCATTTGAATTCAATGCAGCTCTCAGAATCAGAGGGGCCTGGAATGGCAGAAACTTAAAGACCTTAACAGCTGTTGAATTTTCTCTACAACATCCCCACCAAGCGGTCATGCCGCCTTTATTGAAACATCTCCCATGATGGGCAGCTTACCACCTTCCCTGAAGTAATTTCAGAAGTTCTTCCCTTACATCATTTAGGAAGAAACATGTTTATTGGTTGTTTCTACATAGGGACCCTAGGAGGAAATTTAATCTTCCTGGGCGTTTCTATCTTCCTTTTGCTCCTTCCTTTTTAAATACTTGAAGAGTTCTGTCTTACATGTGCTGAATCATTCATCATTCATTCTCCTGTCTAAAATGTCCATGCTCTTTTAAATTCCCCTCAAAGAGTGTGGTTTTGAGTCTTCACCGTATTGGTCATTCACTATCTACATTATCCCAACTCTTACCAAAGGGCCCATTGGATGGATTCCTTGTTGGATGCATACGAACCAGAAAACAGGAAAGGAGAGAAGCAGATTCTTCCATTTTTGCTTCCTAAAATAGCCTTTAATGATAGATTCTTTCTATGCATGCACAGAGATTCCCAAAACCCCTTTATTTACCTCTTCAGAGGGATGACCTTTTCCCTCTACCTTACTATGATCCTACAGAGACTACTTAAACTTTGATTCTCTTAGGGAGCTTTCTGTGTGGGTTTCTATGAGCTCTTGAATAATACAAGGGAATTGGGTGACCATGAAGTAAAAATTTCAACAAGGGCTTCCCTGGTGGCGCAGTG
>NC_041229.1:53205890-53209017 GCF_002837175.3 Physeter macrocephalus
CACACACACACACACACACACACACACACACACACACACACACAAAATTTCAACAAGCATGGGTTTAGGAGGTTTGGTGTTTTGGTGTCAGTTGGGTCCAAGTTCAAATACTGATTTTGCTTCTCGCCTATTCTGTGTTCTTAGAAAAGTGACTTTGTCTCTCAGCAGCAGGTTCCTTATCAACAAAATGGAGGCAATCCTGATTATCATAATGGCTTATTATAAATTAGTGATAATATAGTATGGAACTTAATTCCTAAAACAGCAGATGCTTAATAAATCGGAAATTTAATTATTTAAAGAATGTTCTTCACCTTGTAACTCGGTTCCAATTCTGGATCTCTTACAAGATGTAAGATCTTGGAAAAGCCATTTAACACTTATTCTCATTTCTAAAATTGCATGACAATTGGACCTATCTTCTAAGGTTGTTTTGTTTAATTAATTGAGATAACATACTAAAGTAGCTCTCACAATTTAATAAATATGATAGCTATTCCAGAAGTGAAAATTCAAGAGGAAGCTCTCTGTTTAATTTAGCCTTATATTCCCACCATGATGTCTGGCACATAGGAAGTATTACTTTCTGTAATACTCTCTCCATTACCCAACTCAAAATGTTAGTAGCCATCTCTCTTTACGTGTCAGCCCACACGCATGAGCAGGACACAGGGTGCAAGTCCAAGGTGAGGGGGGCCTGTGGAGGTAGAAGTGGGCAGAAGTATGTAAAGTCCCTCCTCCAGTACCAGGTCCTGCCTTCAAGGACTTCCCAGTCCAATGGGGGAGACACGTCAATATCTAATTGCATTGCAGTATTAGGATAAGGATATGTGTTAGAGCTAGTAGCATTAGGACAGACATAGCTCATGGGAGGGAAGCCTGGGGAAGGTAGGAGTGATCAAAGAAAGCATAACGCAAGGTCTTAAAAAATGAATAGGTGTTGGCTAAGCAGATCAAATGAGGAGGGGCGTTTTTAAAAAAAGAAGAGAACTTTGCAAAGGCACGGAGTTGAAGGAAACAACATTATTCATTCTGGGACGAACAGTTTCATAAAATTAAATGTGGGTGAACATGAGGTAACAGATACTTATGGGGCCAGATATGAAGGGACTCATATTCTCTGTTACAGAATTTGGATTTTATCCTGTAAACAGTGGGTTGCTATCGAAGGCCTTTGGTCAAGAGTGAATGCATCTGATTAGGATTTTAGGAATACTTTGCTAGTGACTTTGTGGAGGATGGAATGAAGAAGTGGCAAAATTAATCACCAGAGGACTTCAATTAAGACTATGTTACTTTACCACCTTCTTGCTCTTACTCCTTAATGCACCTGAATCATCGGTGCAGAAATTCAGAGGGTCGGCTGTTTGGCAGTAAAACTCCAAAAGGAATCAAAATTCCTGGAGAGAGAATTGTTGCATTTTCTTTCTTTCTTTTTTTTTTTTTTTTTTTTTTTTTAAATTTTATTTCACTGCCACTTTGGCAGGCCCCAAAGATAAATAGAATCCAGACCCTGGAAATAAGTGAGTAGCACCCTTGCCCATTTTCTCCTCTGCCTCTCCTACAATGCTTGCTCTTTTCACTGTAAAGACTGCTGGAGATTCCCGGTAATTAGCCTTGGCTTCATTGTTAAAACACCCCACCAGATTGTGTGCTGTCTCCTTCAAAGCAACTTCTGTGTGTGTGTTCATAGAAGTCGTCCTGCCCAGTTTCCCTGGACTAAAATGTGGGAGTGTGAGAGTTGTTTCCATGGCCACAAACTTCCAAAGCCAAGAATGGCTTATTCCAGGATGTTTCTGGAAAATGTGGTGATCTACATAGGTATACAAGTTATGCTTGAGTTGCAAACTTCGTAAGCGTGAGCATTGCAATTGGGCATGTGTGGCAAGTCTTGAACAAGGCCCAGAGTTAGTGTACCTGTCGTATGTGATATAGATGCTGCATTGCATCAGGACCTTTCTCTTGCCAGAAACATGGTTTGTAGTTTAGCAAAAGTTGTCTCTAATGGTCTTTCCTAGAACAGAAGGTTTTTTGTGTACTCATGTTATATGGAAGATAAATTCATCCAGCAGACCTGTTGGAGCCTCCCATGTACTGGAAATATGAAGGTAAATAAGACAATACATTATCCTAAACATTAATAATGAGTAGCCTACACTGAGTGCTTACTATCTGCCAGTTACTCTAGGAGATGCTTTCTACTTGTTACCACTTCAATCCTTTGAAAAGCTCTATGAAAGAAATCCAATCATTACTGTAATTTCATAGAAGAAAGCTGAGGTATAGAGAAGTTCAATAACTTGACCAAGTTCACACAGCTACTAAGTGTCAGAGCTGGGGATGTACACAAATCCGTAGGATTTAAACGTCTGTGTGGAAGGAGCCTGAGATATCAGAGAAGGCTTTGATGAGGGGAAGATATTTGAGAATTTTACCTAATAAATGACTCTGTAAAAAAGAGACAGGGGGTGAGCATTTTAAGAAAAGGTGTGGAAAGAGCTGAAGTTGTGAAAGAACGATGCCTTCTACATGGTGGATGTTCCATTGCATGGTACTAGGAGGAATTGTGAGATGTTCAGGCTGGCAGGAATGTATGCTGTTTGGAAGAGAGTGATGGATGAGACTGGAAAAGTAGTTTGCAGCCAGATTTTAAAGGATTCTATACAAGATGATAATGAATTTAGATTTTATCCTACAGCCAAAATTTCTCCCATGGATTGGTTGCAGAACCATCTGATAGGCCTTTTAAAAATACAAATATCAAACCACAACCCAGAACATACTAATTTATTTGGACAGTGATTATCAAATTTCAGTAATAAGAATCACTTGAAGTGCTATTACAAAAATACAGACATCCTACCTTTTTATTTTTACCAAGTTTCCCAGACATTTCTAATACACTCTAACATGTGAGAACTACTTGTCTAGGATAAGTAAGAATCTCTGTTTTAAAAAGTTCCCCAGGTGATTTTTATATGCTGCCAGATTGGGGTATTTACAGACCATAAACAGCAGAAAACTTATACAAATCTTGCCATTATAAAAAGTGAAGTGTAGGACTTCCCTGGTGGCGCAGTGGTTGAGAGTCCACCTGCCAATGCAGGGGACACGGGTTCGTGCCCCG
>NC_041229.1:53209101-53281783 GCF_002837175.3 Physeter macrocephalus
GTGAGCCATGGCCGCTGAGCCTGCGCGTCCGGAGCCTGTGCTCCGCAACGGGAGAGGGCCCAAAAGTGAGAGGCCTGCGTACCCCAAAAAAAAAAAAAAAAAAAAAAGTGAAGAGTAAAAGTTATTATGATAAGTCATTAAAATACTAACATCATATTAAGGTTAAAACAATGTTAAGGTCTGGTGTCAGAGAAAGACTCCCAGAATATCAATGTACCACTGCAGACCCCATCTCTTTATTTATAAAATGGAAATAATAATAGGGCCTATCCCTTGCAGTTCTTGTAAGGTTAAAAATAGGGCCACACCCCAGACAGCTACAGGTACACTTTCTTTCACTAAAAAAAGTTTGCATTTAGAAAATTTTGAGGGCTCCCCTGGTGACACAGTTGTTAAGAATCTGCCTGCCAATGCAGGGGACACGGGTTCAAGCCCTGGCCCAGGAAGATCCCACATGCCTCGGAGCAACTAAGCCCGTGCACCACAACTACTGAGCCTGCACTCTAAAGCCCGCGAGCCACAACTACTGAGCCCACGCTCCACAACTACTGAAGCCCCTGCGCCTAGAGCCCATGCTCCGCAGCAAGAGAAGCCTCTGCAATGAGAAGCCCGCACACCACAATGAAAAGTAGCCCCCGCTCCGTAACTAGAGAAAGCCCACGCACAGCAATGAAAACCCAATGCAGTCAAAAATAAATAAATAAAATAAATAAATTTATTAAACAAAAATTTTATATAGATGGACTTACATAGAATGTGCTCTTTTTTCAATCTGGCTTCTTTCTCTCAGCTTGGGTGTTCTGAGATTTCTTCTTGTCTGTACATATATTGGCATCATTCCTTTTTGTCAGGAGTGGTATTCCATTGTACAGATTTATGCCAGGGTTTGTTTATCCATTCATGTATTGGTGGACATTTGGGTTGCTTTCATTTGGGGGCTATTTCAAATAAAGTTTCGATGAACATTCATGTAAAAAGGAAAAGGACCATATGTGTGTGTGTGAGTGTGTGTGTACATGTCCCTGTGTGCATGTATGTGCATATATACAGAGTAGTTGCTCAAAGACTCCTCCTTCTAACGCTCCATACCTACAATAAGTACTAGCCTTTCCTACTTCAGAATTGTCCCCATCCTACATTGGGAATGGGCCTGAACATTACTATATCTATCTGAACATTTTTAGGGTAAAAAATAAAGAATGAAGGAGCCACCACCCTATCTCTAAGCTAAGGAAGTCCAACTTTGACTCTCTGGAGGTCATCACCTTCCCTCTCTCTTAGCTTCCAAACCATCGTGACTCAGCTCATTATTTTTTCAAGATCAAATCCACACCCCTTAGCCTGTTTGAGGCCTTCTGTGAGTTGACTTAGTCTGCCCCATGTTCTACCACTCTCACTAAAACATCCAACCACCCAGCTTCACCAAAATGCTTGCTTTTTCCTGAGTACCCTTCCTATCTGGTCTGCCAGGTGAATGCTTTGCTTGCCCTCCCAGTGTCACCTTCTGCGTAGATCCTTACTGACTCCCCAGTTTTTATGCACCTGTTCTTCTCTCCTCTTCTGCTGCAGTGCTGATTATGCTGCACTGGGATTGACCGTGATATATCTATCTCCCTCCCTGTCTTTCTCTCTTTGTATTCGCAGAGGCTTGTACAAAATAGAATATAGTCAGTATGCAAATACAAGCTCACTGTCAAATTTCCAGCTAGTTTCTAAAACCTCAACTCTATCACAAAGGTGTTGCAATCATGCTTAAATTTTGGAAAGAGCTGGAGCAACTAATTGTTGCCAACCTAAGCTGACCTCAGCTTCCTGACCTGAAATTGGTCCCTTTTCCCCTCTTCAGATGATGCTTTAGTTTCGCTGGGAGGCCTTTGAGATTTCAAAGGGGGGCTCCCAGCTTGGGAAAGAACCAATCTATATTTTGGGTGAGTCATCACATTTCTTCCCTCTTGCAGAACTTTTTGCCTTAACTGGGGTTTAGTTGTTCAGGTCAGCATAAAAAATATTTTTAAATCTTTGGCATCCAATTAAAAGATCACTGAGGTCTTCCCAAACAAACAATTTCAGCAGAGGAAATCTAGGCAGTCAGTCGAGGAATAGTTGATTATTAAGAGCCAAGTACTCTTCTAAGCTCTAAAGCAACAGAGTAACAGAGGCAGTCCACATTTTCAAGAAACTTCCAAGGGCTGCAAGAGCATAGGTAAGAGATCAGTTAGCAGGTTAATGCCAGGGTCCAGTTGAGGCAAGGAGGTGGCTCTTAGACTAGGACTGTGGCAGTGGAGATGGTGAGAAAGATCTCATTTCAGATGTTTTTTTCAAATTTGAGTCAACAGGACTTACGAATAATTAATAATTAGGTCTGAGAAAAAGCAGTCGGGAGCGACTTCTAAAGATTTTCTTCTGAGCAGTTGAATAGATGATGTAGCAATTTACTCAGATGGAGAAGGCTTGAAAGAATCTGTTTTATGTGTTTGGGGGATGTGAAGAATCTCCTTCAGTCATGTTGTCTGAGATGCTTGTTTGACATCCAAGTAGAGATATCGAGTAGGCAAGTGGTAATCAGTGCAGGACTGGGATTTAAAGCCATGTATAAAGATGAGATATGAGATAAAGATTAGATAGAGAAAAGAACATCATCTACAACTGAACCCAAGGCCTGCCAACATTTAGAATTCTGGAAGAGAAGGGGGCTCTAGCAAAGAAAAATGAGGAGCAGTGCCTTTGGAGGAGGATGAAAAACATAGGAGTGTGGTGTCATGGGAGCCAAAGAAGAAACTTTTTTCAAAAATAGAAAAAGGACAACAATGGGAGGAAAGTGCTGCTGCAAATAGAGTAAGATAGAGGATTGACTGTTGACTGTGTAACGTCTAGATCTCTGCTGAATCTCAGTGCCATAAATAAAAATATTATTTGACATTGTGATAAGAGCTACAAAACAAAAGAACAGTAAGCTATCAGAGGAATTAATGAGGCAAATTGATATTGGAAGAGGGTCAAAAAATTACAGGAAATAATATACAAAGTGGGATATGAAGCATGAATAGAATTATCCAAGAATATACACCAGATAAAAGGAAGAGCACATGTGAAAGCTACAGATGGGAAAGGGATTGGTATATTCCAAGACTAAAAGCCCAATATGGCTAGGCTGTTTGCAGCCAGAAGTTAAGTAGAAAGGGATGAGATTCACAAGATAACAAGAACCAGATCATGTCAATCCTTGTTTGCTACCTTAAGGAGTTTGTCTTTTAATCTAAATGCATTTGATGATTTTTAAGTACAGGAGATACATGGTCTGATGTATAATTTTTAAATATTATTTTTTAAAGTAATATTGCTGCTTTGTGGAAAACAGGTTTTCAAGAGGCAAGAATGGAAGTGGGGAAACCAATTAGGAAACTGTATCAGTAGTCTAGACAAGAAATGATGGTGTCCAGGGCCACAGCACTAGTAGAGAAGATGTAGAAAACAGGAAAGAATCAAATATATTTGAAAGCTGGAATGCAGATAATAATACCAAGTTCACATAGGCCTGCTGAAGAATAAAGATGATAATATATGTAAAAGGCAATCATAGGATCTGATACAAAATAATCATTTAATGAATTATGAAATTTCCTTTCTTAATTCCTGTATCCTAACTATGTTCCAAACATTATACTGAGCCTCTGAAGTTCACAGAAAGCGCAGAGAATCGGGGCGTATATAAATGGCAACGAAGAAAGATGGCTAAGAGGATAGGTTTGGAAACCATGCAGATACGAACTTAAGTCCTGATTCCGCAACTCATTAGCTCTGTACTTAGAAGAGAGCCTTGCACATAGCAGATTTTCATTAATTTTTTCAATGGCAGTGTGATTATGTGACCTTGGACAAGTTCTACAATCTCCCTAAAGCTTAGTATTCTCATCATTAAGATGGAGATAATAATAATAATACTGCCTCATGGAATTATAGTAAGGAATAAATGAGACCAGACATGTGATATTTACTGGAATATTAAATGAGGTAATGTATGAAAAAAACATCTGGCATGTAAGTGCCCAAGAAATTAGCAGCAGCTGTTACAACAATTGAGGTTACAACTACTACTGACACTGGTATTAGTATTGATTGGTAGTTAGCAGAGAGAAATATCACTATAAAAATATGCAGATTCAGATTATGAAGGGTTTTATATGCTATGGTGGAAACTAAAGTCATTGGTGTGGGACTTACTTTTCTAATATAGGTGTTTACTGCTATAAATTTTCCTGTTAAGTCCTGATTTAGCTGCATTCCATAAGCTTTTAATGTTGTATTTATTTTTATTCAGTTAAAATATTTTTACTTCCTTTTGATATAGTCTTTGACCCATGGGATATTTAGGTGTGTATTATTTAGTTTCCAAATATGGGGGGATTTTCCAGAAGTCTTTATTTTTGATTTATAATTTAATCCATTGTACTCATAGAATATACATGATATGATTTGGATCCTCTTATATTGATTGAGGCTTGTAATAGGGTTTAGTATATGGTTGATACTGAAAAAAGTATACTTGAAAAAGTGTGTATTCTGCTCTTGTCACATAATGAGTCTACAAATGTCAATTAGGTCAAGTTTGTTTACTGATTTTCTTTCTACTTTTTCTATAAAATACAAAGAGCAGAGTGCTGGAATAGCTGATAATAATTGCAGATTTGTTTATTTCTCCTTGTAGTTCTATTAGTTTTTTCCTTCATATATTTTGAAGCTTCATTTCTTAGGTGCATAAATATTTAGGATTCTCATGTCCCGTTGATGAAACCGCCCCTTTATCATTATAAAAAGTCTCAGTCTATCTCTGGTAATCTACTTCTTCTGATATTAGTATATACTATGCTTTCACTACAGCATCCTTTTGATTTTTATTAGCATTGCATTTTTTCTATGCCTTAAGTTGTAACATATTTGTGTTTCTAAATTTAAAGTGTATTTCTTTTAAGCAACATATAGTTGGGCCTCCCTTTTTTTATCCAGTTTGATCATCTCTGCCATTTAATTGACATTTAATGTGATTATTGACCTGGTTAGGTTTAAATCTATTAGCTTGCTATTTGTATTCTATTTGTTTAATCTGTTCTTACTCCATTTTTCTTCTTTTTCTACCTTCTTTTAGATTAATTGAATATTTGATGATTCCATTTTATTTGTTCACTTAGCTATAAGTCTCTCCTGTTATTTTAGTGATTGCTTTGGATTTTATAGTATACATCTTTAAGTTATCAGTCTTTCTTGAACTAATATAACATTTTACCTAGTATAATATATATTACCTTATATATGATTGATTTATTTATGTACTTATTTATTATTTCTTTATTTTTATGCTTTAAAGGATTTTAAAAGTAGGGAAAAAAGAAAGAGCAAAGCACTCTTTCCAGTGCTCTTCATTGACAGATGCAGATTTCTACTGGGATAGTTTTCCTTTTGTCTTTAAGACTTGCTTTAACATTTCTTATTGTGCAGGTCCGTTGGTAACAAATTATTTCACCTTCATTATATCAGAAAAAAATAAAACAATATTTATTTTGCCTTCATTTTAGAAAGATATTTTTACTAGATATAGAATTTCAAAATGAGTTTTTCATTTCACTACTTTAAAGATGTTCCATTCTCCTGTGAGATCATTCATGTCAGTGTTCACCTCTATGTAATGGTCCCCACCGCAACTCCTTTTAAGACGATCTGTTTATCTTTTGTTTTCAGCAAATTGATTAGGCTACATCTTGGTGTAGTTTTCTTCAAGTTAATTCGTTTGGGGGTCATTGAACTTCTTGGATCTACGGTCTGTAGTTTTCATCAAAGTTGGAAAATTTGAAGGCATTATTTCTTCAAATTTCTTTCTGCCCTGCTCCCTTTCAAGGATTGCAGTTACACATATATCAGGCCACTTGAAATTGTTCCACAGCACTGATGCTTTGTTCATGTTATTTTCAGTATTTCTTTCTGTTTGTGTTTCATTTCAGATAGTTCCCATTGCTATGTTTTCAAGTTTACTAATTTTCTTTTCTTCTGAGCTGCCTATTTTTCTGTTATTCCCATTCAGAGTGTGTGTGTGTGTGTGTGTGTGTGTGTGTGTGTGTGTGTGTGTAGCTGCCTATTTTTCTGTTATTCCCATTCAGAGTGTGTGTGTGTGTGTGTGTGTGTGTGTGTGTGTGTGTGTGTGTGTGTGTGTGTTTAAATCTCAGATATTGTTTTACTTGTCTCTAAAAATTATATTTGAGTTTTTTATATCTTCTATGTCTCTTGTTAACATTTTCATGCTTTCTTCTACCTTTTTGAACTTACAGAATATCATTATACTATTTTAACATCTTCTCTACTAATTCTATAGTGTGATTTCTGCAATTTCTGTAATTCTCCTATCGTGTGTTAGTTTTCATCGATTTTTCTCTTATCAGTCCTATTCTCCAGCTTCTTTACAGGCATGTTAATTTTTATTGGTTGCTACTAGTCGTTGTGAATTTTGTCTGGTTGGGTGCTGGATGTTTTATATTCCTATAAATATTCTTGAACTTTATTCTGGGATGCAGAATAAAGTTAAATTCCTTGAGCACAAACCTAATCCTTTCGAGTTTGCCTAACAAGCAGGACCAGAGGAGGCTTTAGGCTAGTGCTAATTTTATCTCGCTACCAAGTACTCTACTTGCTATTTTACCAATTATGAGAAATTTTTACTCTAGCTAGTGGGAACAAGAACTCTTTCCAGACCTATGTGAGCTAAAGTGATTATTTCCTATTTTGGGGTAGTACTTCCCCTGTCCTTGGGTAGTTTTCCCACATGTATGTCCTAATCAGTACTCAGATAAAGATTCAAGGACCTTCTGTAACTGTCTGGTAATTTTTCTCTGAGAAGCTTATTTTCTGATACTCTCTGCCTTATAAACTCTTTATCAACTCAAGTTGTTCTCGGTCCTTTGCCTTAAGCCCTTTCCCTGTGCTGTGACCTGGAACCTCCCTCCAGACAGTAAAGTCAGGCAATTGTAGGGATTCCCTCTTCTGGATTCCGTCTATCAGGGGTCACTCTTTAGCACTGCCTCCCTGATGTTCAATGTCTGAAAACTGTTGTTTCTTATACTTCGTCCAGCTTTTTTTTTTTTTAGTTATTTTGGACAGAATGTTATACTGGTCCCAGTTACTCCGCTTTGGCCAGAATCCACAGATTTGAATTTGATAGTCTTAAACACTAGGTGAGGAGTTTACATTTTATCTTTTAACTTTTTAATGCAGTCAATGGAGAGCAGTTGAATATTTTTCAACTGGGGAGTAAAATATATATATCTTAAGAAATGAACCTGGATAATTATGGGGAAGATAGTTTTAAAGGGAGAGAGGCTAGGGGCACAGTGAGTATGTATGGTAGATTCTAAACTTTCTGTGCAAACCTAGAGAATAAGAACTTGGACATGTTAGCTTTCCCTTAGAGTGAGGAGGAAAGAATTGTGTTAAGTGCCTTCATTGATTGCCTTCCTTTTGCATGAAAGAGTATGAGAGGAAAAATAAATAAATTAATGAGAGCAAACTAATAGAAATAGACCTGAAGCTAATATGTGTTAAATTCACAGCAGGATAATTTTCCTATTTTAATGAAGATTTTTATTATTATTATTATTTTGAAATATCAGTGGCAATTTCACAAGGGTTATCATCTCTTCTTCCTCCTCCCATCTTGAAAATGTGAGGGGAAAAAAAGCTGGAATTCTGATGTTTGCCAAATTCTGTCTATTTCAGATCACATGTATCCTCACACTTTTCTTCTGCACACATAATTCTTAAGAAGATCACTGATGGGAAAAAGAATCTACCACACTAATATTTTCTTATTCACATCTAAGGACTGTTCCCACAGACCTTAAAATTGAGCTGGACAGAGACTAAGAGAAACTGCACTTGTGAACAGGCCTGCCAAGACCCCTGGGGAATAAGCAGCTGATCTATTATTTATACTTTTTACTTACATTATTTGGATTTGCAAGATGAACCCAAATTCAATGGCCTCTGGGCACTCAAACACAGGAAAAGGCAATGATTTATTGACAAATAATGTTAACCGCACAAAGATAGTGTAGAACAAAGATGGTGATGGAGGTAAATAGACAAACTGCAGAGCACTGGGGACAGTGTATTGGGAAAACAGGAACAAATTCAGGTTGTTTTCATTACATACACACAGAGCTAGCACCAGCCTAAGAACAGGGAGCCAAGAATGTGGTATAATTTGGGGAGAAAGAGACAAAGAGCCTTTGAACATCACAATTAGAATACATGTGGTCTAAATCATAGCAGTCATTTACAGATCTCTTTCACATCCATCCCCTCTGCAGAGCCTTACAACATAGGTATGGAAGTTTTTCCCAGTTGCACAGAAAAGGAAACTGAATTTTATAGATGGTAAGTGACTTGTTCTAGGTCTCATCTGTCTTGTACTCTGGTACACAGTCCCTTCCCCTTGTGGAGCACAGCCTCACACCTATCAAAAACCCCTATGGTTCTACTCCTAGGGCCACACAGATTCTCTCTGTGGCGTCTCTCATGCTCTATTCCAAACCTTTCTGTTTTATTTCTGAGACTCCAGCTTATGCCCAGATACCTCTACTTGGACTGGCTCTTCAGCAGAGCTGTGTGGTTAGTCTGATTTAACCCTGAGCTTACATTCTGACTTTCTCTCCTACAAAGACATCCAACTCACCCCTGTGCTGAGCTCTGACTCTCAAGAGCCCAGCCTGGGTTCTGCATGACTACAAAAGTATTCAGCTACTTGGAGATATTCTATAAATCTCTACTATATCTGCAGGCTACCGGAATGGACTTTGGAGCCAAGACCAAGCTATGTTTAAATCTTGGCTTACTGCTTCCTAGCTGTATGTACACCTGGGGCATGTCACTACACCTCTTTGAACCACTAGGTTCCCCTCTGTAAAACAAGGGTGGCATCTACCTGACAGTTATTGCAGGGTTACTCAACCCTGGCACTATAGACATCTAGGGCCAGATAATTCTCTGTGATGGCAGCTGTCCAGTGCACTGTAGGATGTTTAGCAACATCTGTGGTCTCTATTCACTAGATGCCAGTAGCCCCACCATACCCCAAACTGTGAAAATCAAATGTCTCCAGACATTGCCCAAAATCCCTTGTATGACAAAATTGCCCCTGGTTGAAACTAATGGGTTATTGTCAGTATTACAAATAATGTATATAAAATTCCTTGCACATAGTAAGTGCTCAATAAAAGGAAGCAGTTATTATCAACATGATTGTTACCAGGATGATGCAGCTAGGAAATGTCAAGGATGGGTCTCAAAATCATAGTCTCTTGCTTCCTGGTACAGGGCTTCCAAAATGAGGGATACACATCTATTTGATGAAGTCTGCGAAATCAACAATAAAGTAGTGGGCTGGGACAATTGATTCATTTTTTAAAATGGGCAGTTGAAAGATACTTCAAAAAAAAAGACATACAAATGGCCAAGAGGTATTCCAAAAAAAGACATAAATTACAATGAAAAGGGGCTCAACATCACTAGTCATCAGGGAAATGCAAATCAAAACTACAGTGAGATATCACCTCACACCTGTTATGATGGCTATTATGAAAAAGACGAGATAACAAATGTTGGCGAGGATGTGGAAAAAAGGGGACCCTTATATTTGTTGGTGGGACTGTAAAATGGTACCACCATTATGGAAAACAGTATGGTGGTTTCTCAAAAAATTAAAAATTTAACTACCATATGATCCAGGAATCCCACTACTGGGTATATATACAAAAGAATTAAAATCAGTATACAGAAGAGATATCTGCATACCCATGTACATTGTAGCTCTGTTTAGTGCTATTCACAATAGCCAAGATATGGAAACAACTGAAATGTCCTTCAGTGAATAATTGGGTAAATAAAATATCTATACACACAAAAGAATATTAATCAGCCATAGAAAAGAAGGAAAGCCTGCCATTTGAGACAACATGGATGAATCTGGGGAGCACTATGCTAAGTGAAATAAGCCAGAAAGACCAATATTGGATGATATCACTTACATGTGGAATAAAAAGAAAAGAAAAGAAAAACACTGATCTCATAGAAACAGAGAATCGAATGGTGGTTACCAGGGGCTGGGGAAAGGGAAATGGCATGATGAAGGTCAAACAGTACAAATTTTCAGTTATAAGAAGGATAAGTTCTGATGATCTGATGTACAGCATGGTGATTCTCTCTGTTGCCACTGTCCTCTGGGCTATTCACATCTGTTGATGCAACTGAGACCGCTTCAGTTGATTCAGAGAAACTTAAAGGCAACAAACGCTCAGAATCAGAAATTCCTGGTCCAGCTTCCAGACTAGTTTTACTAATCCAGGAAGGTATATGTGAAAGTAGGAAAGGGCCTCTGAGTATATGTTTTCATGTCTTCAGAGACCACCTTCATGAAATGTGCCCCAGCCTAGAGAAAGCAGCAACCAACACGTGGAAATCACAGTCTGGCTACGCAGGGGACAAGGGCTTCCACTGGGTTTGATAGAACAAATGATAAATGCTGCTTTGGACTGTTGCTCAAGCTTCTGTTCATCACTTCAGTTTGGTAGGGAAAGCATGCGCCAGGATCTACAAAAATGAATATCACGTTGACTAATCCACTGACTGAATGGAATAAGATGGAGGGTCACCAAGCATTTATAGCACTCCAACATTACTGGGAGGCCTGGACGGTGCTGCTGCCCTCCTTCACACCCCTACCTGCCTGGTCTCCCACAGCTCATTCTCACACAGCTCCAGAACATAGTGAGGAGCTACTTACCAAGGAGGCCAGCAGCTAACCAGGCAGCAAGCTGTCAGGAGCCCTCCCAGGTCAGATTGCAGAATGGATCAACACCCAAACACCATTTGGAAGAGAGATGACGACAGGGGAATGTGGCTTATTTTAAAAGGAGGAGGAAAAAGAGAAGAAAGGGAAGCAGTAGCAGCAGCACTGAGCAAAAAATAAATGTTTTTGAACTCTATTTATTCACTATATATGTATGGATTTATTGTTCTTTTTTATTGAAGTATAGTCAATTTACTGTGTTATATTAGTTTCAGGCATATATATAGGGATTCAATATTTTTATAGATTATACTCCATTTAAAGATATTATAAAATATTGGTTATATTCCCTGGGCTTTACATTACATCCCTGTATCTTATTTATTTTATATCTAGTGGTTTGTACCTCTTAATCCCCTTAACCTATCTTGCCTCTCCTCCAACCCCTCTCTCCACTGATAACCACTAGTTTGTTCTCTGTATCTATGAATCTGTTTCTGTTTTGCTACATTCATTAGTTTGTTTTATTTTTTAGATTCCAGTGAGTGAAAACTTACAGTATTTGTCTTTCTCTGTCTGATGTACTTCACTAATCATAATACCCTCCAGGTCATCATGTTGTTGCCAATGGCAAAATTTCCTTCTTTTTTATGGCTGAGTAATATTCCATTGTATATATCTACCATATCTTTTTTATCCATTCATATGTTGAGGGATACTTAGGTTGCTTCCTTATCTCAACTATTATAAATAATGCAATAACATTGGGATGCATATACCTTTTTGAATGAGTGTTTTTGTTTTCTTCAGATATACACCCAGGGGTAGAATTTTCTAAGTCATATGGTAGTTCTATTTTTATAGTTTTTTGTTAAACCTCCATCTGTTTTCCATAGTAGCTGCACCAATTTACATTCCCAACAACAGTGTCACTTTTCTCCACATCCTCGCCAATAATTACTATTTGTTGTTTTTTTGATAATAGCCATTCTGACAGGTGTGAGGTGATATCTCATTGTGATTTTGATTTCATTTCCCTGATGATTAGTGATGTTGAGCATCTTTTCATATTTTCTTTGGAAAAATGTCTATTCAGGTCTTCTGCCTATTTTTAAATCGGGTTTTTTTTTAACTATATTGACTTGTATGAGCTCTTTATGTATTTTGAAAATTAACCCCTTGTCAGACATGTTTGAAATTATTTTTTTCATATTCAGTAGGTTGTCTTTTCATTTGTTGATGGTTTCCTTTGCTGTGCAAAAGCTTTCAAATTTAGTTAAGTCCCCTTTGCTGTTCAAAAGCTTTCAAATTTAGTTAAGTCCCATTTGTTTATTTTCCTTTTTGTTTCCCTTGCCTGAGGAGACAGATCCAAAAAAAATATTGCTAAGACTTTTGTCCAAGAGTGTACTGCTTATGTTTTCTTCTACATGTTTTATGGTTTTCATTCTTACATTTAGGTCTTTAATCCGTTTTGAGGTTTTCTTTGTATATAGTTTGAGAAAATGTTCTGATTTCATTTTTTACATGTAGCTTTCCAATTTTCTCATCACCACATATTGAAGAGACTGTCTTTTCCCCATTATATACTTTTGCTTCCTTTGTTGGAGATTAATTGACCATGTATGCTTGGTTTTATCTCTGGGCTATCTATTCTGTTCAATTGATCTATGTGTCTGTTTCTGTGCCAGTACCATACTATTTTGATTGCTGTAGCTTTGTAGTATAATCTGAAGGCAAGGAGCCTGATATCTCCAGATTTTTTCTTTTTTCTCAATATTGTTTAGCTATTCAGGGTCTTTTGTGGTTCCACACAAATATTAGGATTATTTGTTCTAGTTTTGTGAAAAATATCATGGGTATTTTAATAGGGGTTGCATTAAATCTATAGATTGCTTTGGGTAGTATGGACATTTTAACAATATTAATTCTTCCAACCCATGGACACAGAATATCTTTCCATTTATTTGTATCTTCTTCAATTTCCTTCATCGATGTCTTATAGTTTTCAGAATAGTTCATTCACCTCCTTGGTTAAGTTTATTCCTAGGTATTTTATTCTTTTTGATGCTATTGTAAATGGGATTTATTCTTGCTTTCTCTTTCTTGTAGTTCATTATTAGAGTATAGAAAAGCAACAGATTTCTGTATGTTAATCTTGTATATTGAAACTTTACTGAATTTATTGGGTTGGCCAAAATGTTCATTTGGTTAGTAAATACATTCAGTAAAGTTCTTCACCAACCCATGGACACAGAATATCTTTCCATTTATTTGTATCTTCTTCAATTTCCTTCATCGATGTCTTATAGTTTTCAGAATAGTTCATTCACCTCCTTGGTTAAGTTTATTCCTAGGTATTTTATTCTTTTTGATGCTATTGTAAATGGGATTTATTCTTGCTTTCTCTTTCTTGTAGTTCATTATTAGAGTATAGAAAAGCAACAGATTTCTGTATGTTAATCTTGTATATTGAAACTTTACTGAATTTATTGGGTTGGCCAAAATGTTCATTTGGTTAGTAAATACATTCAGTAAAGTTTTTCATGAAAATTAAAAATGTGTCTTTTATTTTTACTTAAAACTGAACGAACTTTTTGGCTAACCCAGTACTTATTCTAGTGGTTTTTTTGGTAGATACTACCATGTCATCTACAAATAGTACCAGTTTTACTACTTCTCTTCCAACTTGGATAGCTTTTCTTTCCTCCTCCTGTCTGATTGCTGTGGACAGGACTTCCATTACTATGTTAAATAGAAATGGCAAGAGTAGGTATTCTTGTCTTATTCTGATTTTAGAGGAAAAGCTTTGTGTTTTCACCATTGAGTAAAATATTAGCTGTGGGTTTCTCATAAATGACCTTTCTTATGTTGAGATATGTTCCCTCTATACCAAATTCGTTAAGAGTTTTTATTATGAATGGATGTTAAATTTTTTCAAATGCTCTTTTTGCATCTAATGAAATGATCTTGTGATTTATATCCTTCGCTTTGCTAATGTGATTGATCACATTGATTGATTTGTGTGTATTGAACCACCCTTGCATGCCTGGAATAAATTCCACTTGATCATGGTGTATGATCCTTTTTATATATTGTTGAATGGGGTTTGCTAATATTTTGTTGAAGATCTTTGTATCTATATTCATCAGATATATAGGCCTGTAATTTTCTTTTTTCATAGTGTTTTTGTCTGGTTTTATTATCAGAGTAATGGTGGCCTTGTAGAATAAATTTGGGAGTGTTCCTTCCTCTTCAGTTTTTTTGGAATAGTTTGAGAAAGATAGGTATTAACTCTTCTTCATGTTTGGTAGAATTCCTCTGTGAAGCCATTCAGTCCTGTACTTTTGTTTTTTGAGAGTTTTTTTTTATTAGTGATTCAATTTCAATACTAGTAATTGGTCTGTTCATATTATCTATTTCTTCCTCATTTAATCTTGGAAGATTGTATGTTTCTAGGAATGTATCCATTTCTTCTAGGTTGTACAAATTATCAGCATATAACTGTTCATAGTATTCTCTTATGATTGTTTATTTTTTTGTGATATTGTTTGTAATTTCTCCTCTTTCATTTCTTATTTTGTATATTTTGGTCCTCTCTTTTTTTCTTCATAATCCCAGCTAAAGGTTTATCAATTTTGTTTATCTTTTCAAAAAACCAGCTCTTGGTTTCATTGATCTTTTCTCTTATTCTTGTCTCTATTTTATTTCCTCTGTAGTCTTTATTGTTTCTTTCCTTCTGCTGACTTCGGCCTTTGTTTGTTTTTATTTCTCTAATTCCTTTAGATGGAAGGTTCGATTATTTATTTGATATTTTTCTTGTTTCCTGAAATAGGCCTTTATTGCTAGAAACTTCCCCCTTAGAACTGCTTTTGCTGTGTCCCATAGATTTTGGGAAATTATGTTTTGGTTTTCATTGGTCCTGTGGTGTTTTCTGACTTCCTCTTTGATTTCTTTGTTGACCCATTGGTTTTTTAGTAGCATATTGTTTAGTCTTCACATATTTGTGTTTTTCCCATCTTACTTCCTGTAATTGATTTCTAGTTTCATACTGTTTTGGTCAGAAAAGATGCTCGATATAATCTCTGTCCTCTTAACTTTGTTGAGACTTGTTTTGTGACCAAGCATGTGATCTATCCTGAAGAGCATTCCATGTGCACTTGAAAAAAATGTCTATTCTGCTGGTTTTGGATGAAAATGTCATTATCTATTAAATCCAACTGATCTAATGTGTCATCTAAGATCACTGTTTCCTTACTGATTTTCTCTCTGGATGATCTGTCCATTGATGTATGTGGCATGTTAAAGTCCCCTACTATTACTGTCTTATTGTCAACTTCTTCATTTATGTCTGTTAATATTTGCTTTATATATTTTGGTGCTCTATGTTAGATACACATATGTTTACAAATGTTATATCCTCTTCTTTGATTGATTCCTTTTTCATTATATAACGCCCTTCTTTGTCTTTTACTGTATACTTTGTTTTAAAGTCTATTTTCTCTGATATGAGTACTGTTACCCCAGATTTTTTTCATTTTCATTTGCATAAAATATCTTTTTCCATTCCCTCCCTTTCAATATGTGTGTGTCTTTAGCTCTGAAGGGAGCCTCTTGAAGGCAGCATATAGATGGGCCTTTTTTATTCATTTAGTCACCCTATGTCTTTTGACTGGGACATTTAGTCCATTGACATTTAAAGTGATTATTCATAGTTATGTACTTATTGCCATTTTATTATTTGTTTTCTGATTGTTTTTGTAGTTCTTCCCTGTTCATTTCTTTTTCTTTTAGTTTCTTCCTTTGGGGTTTCATTATTTTCTTTAGTGTATGTTTGTATTCTTTTCTCTCTGTTTTTCATATATCTCTTCTAGGTTTTTGACTTGTGGTTACCATGGAATTCATATATGTTGACTATAACCATATCTGCTTATTTTAAACTGATAGTCATTTAAGTTCAACACATTCTAAAAGCTGTACACTTTTTACTCCCTCCTCCCTGTTTTGTGTTTTTGATGTCATATTTTATATCTTCATGTCTACCCCTTAACGGTTTATTGTAGTTATAGTCAGTTTTATCATCTTTTGTCTTTTAACATTTGTACTAGCTTATTTAATTGAGTGATCCACAGGCTTTATTATATGTTTGCCTTTACTAGTGGGATTTTTCTCTTCCTATAATTTCTTGCTTTTTGTTGTAGCCTTTTCTTTTCCACTTAAAGAAGACTCTATAACACTTCTTGTAAGGATAGTTTAGTATTGATTAATTCTTTTAGTTTTTGCTTGCCTGAGAAGCTCTTTTTCTCTCCTTCAATTCTTAATGATAACCTTGCTGGGTAGAGTATCCTAGGTTGCAGTGTTTTTTTTCCTCTCGGCGCTGCAAATATTTCATGCCACTCCCTACTGGCCTGCAAAGTTTCTGCTGAAAAATATACTGATAGCCTTATGGAGGTTCCCTTGTATGTGACTCTTTGTTTTTCTCTTGTTACCTTTAGAATTCTCTCTTTATCTTTAACTTTTTCCATTTTATTATGATATGTCTTGGTGTGGGTCTGTTTGAGGTCATCTTGTTTGGGATCCTCTGTGCTCCCTGTACCTGGATATCTGTTTCCTTCTTCAGGTTCAGGAAGTTTTCAGCCATAATTTCATCAAATGCATTTTCTACCCCTTTCTGTCTCTTCCTCTTCTTCTTCTAGGGGCCCTATAGTATAAATGTTATTATACTTGTTATCCTGGAGGTCCCTTAAGCTATTTTCATTTTTTAAAATGTATTGTTCTTTTTGCTGTTCTGAGTGGGTGGTTTCCACTATTCTATCTTCCAGATTGTTTGTGCTTTTTCTGTATCACCTAATCTGATGCTAATTCCCTCTAATGTATTTTTTATTTCAGTTATTTTATTCTTAGGCTTTGACTGGTTCTTCTTTATACTTTTAGTTCTTTGTTAAAATTCTCACTGTTCATCTTTTCTTTTCCTCAGTTCAGTTAGCATTCTTATTACTATTGCTTCCAATTCTTTATCAGATAAATTATTTGCCTCTGTTTCATTTAGGGTTTTTCTCAGGGTTTTTACTTATTCTTTTGTTTGAAATATATTCCTCTGTCTTCTCATTGTGTTTAATTTTCTCTTTATGAAATTGGGTGAAACAGTTACCTATCCCAGTCTTGAAGGAATGTCCTTGTGTGGAATCTTTCCTATGTACTCTGTGTGCATCCCTTGACTTTGACGGGAGAGCTGGATCTGAAGTGAACACAGGCTGCATCTTCCCCCAGAGTGTGCTGGAAGCTACTACCTTGGTGGGGGTTAGGGCTGGAGTTGGAGGGGCTAGAGCCAGAGCCAGGTACAAGCCTGGGTTTTTCCTGTGCTCAGTGGACATTATTGCTTTATCAGCGGGCAGGACCCAAGGGGCTGGAGCAGGTGCCCTGAGGGAGTTGGGTTTCTCCCAGGTGTTACGGCAGTTTCTGCTTTGGTTTGGGATGTGCTGTGGCTTCAGGGCTTGGAGCTGCATTTCTGTGCTCGGGTCACTTTTTGCCCAGTATGTACACCTTGGGCAGCAGCTGGGTGGAAGTAGAGGAGTTGGTGCCACATCACTGAGCTGGCCCTGCCTCCTGCTAAGTGTGCACAGTGATGCTTGATCTGGAAGTGGCTGTCTCTGTCCTGGAGCTATAGCCTCACTCCCTTTCGACTGTGTGTACCACAGCATGGGCTGGCAATGGCTGCCTCTGGCCTGGTCAGAGGCAGGGCCAGGCTCTGAGCCGGCTCCATTCCTTCCCAGCGTACACACTCTTATTGGCAACAGCAGCCTGCACCTTAGTGGGGAGCAGCGCCAGAGCAAGAGGGGCCGGAGCAGGAGCCCGGTGAGGGCTGGGGCCTGCGCTGGGGTGGTCCTGGTGGGTCAACCAGAGCCCCAGGCAGTTTCCAGTCTGCTGCCTCTGCACCGTGACTGAGAGGAAGCAAGTCTGTGTCTTGTTCTTTAAGAGCAGAGTCTTGGTTTCTCACAGCCCTCAGGTAAGTTCTGCTGGTTTTCAAACCAGCTAAGGGGGCTCATCTTCTGGTGTCAGACCCCAGAGCTGGGGTGCCCAATATGGAGCTTTAACCCATCACTCCCCAGGGAGGAACCCTGGGCCTTGTGATATCCCCCTCCTCTTCTGTGTCCCTCGCTAAGGATACAGGTCCCAATCAGATTTCTTCTCTTCCCCTCCTACCAGACTCCATGAGGATCTTTCTTTACAGCCTTGACTGTAGAACAGCTGTTCTGCTAGTCCCCAGGTCAATTTCAGCAAGAGCTGTTCTATATGTAGTTGTAGTTTTGATGTGTTCGTGAGGGGGGTGAGCCCAGCCTCCTCCTACTCCACAATCTTGATTTCTAAACTCTATTCTTTATAAGTTAAAATATAAGTGTTAATGTCTAACAACATGTATATCTAAAAGCATGTTTTGCACTCAGAAGAATCCTGTTCTTTTCAAGCTAGAAATCACAATCCTCTGACTCAGCCCACTCACTCCACAGATGAGGAAACATAACCAAAGAGATGGTTGACTGAGGTCATGGAGAAGCTTATGGCAGAGCCAACACTGAGACCTGGATTTCCTGAGTACCCATTCAGTGCCCGTATGTCCCCAAATACTGGGGAGAGGAGCCTGCTGTAATTGATTTAACTTTTGGTTTATTAAAAGTAGGAATTTTTAAGTGATTTACTCAAGAAAGAGAATGGTTTTTGAAGTCAGGAGGCTTCTGGCCAGAAACACTAAAGTAACAAACAGGAAGGCTTCAGGCGGGTTTCTTGGTCTCTTGCTTATCAGTTTGTGCATTTGTAAAATGAGAATTCCTACTTGGTGTGGCTTGTGACAGGACAGAAGGTTTTAATGGAGGTCATAGAGAGGAAACCTGCCTTGCTTGTCTCTTCCCATGCCGTTTCCCTGGAGGAACCTCATGAGCCCAGACGGAAGCCTGAAAACTTGAGATGTCAATCATTTCAGAAGCCCCACTGGCACCTTCTATTCCTAGAGAACTTAGCCTTTTGGGTCCTTAAAAAATCTTCCAAGAAGATGCATCTAAACACACACACACACACACACACACACACACAATTCCTCTGACCTAAGATAAAATTTCTCACTTGATGATAATTGTGTCACCATTTTATTTCATTGTTGTACTTGCCTCTTTATAGGCTCTGACCTCTCACCTACTTAACCTCCCGAATGTAGTGATAACAGCTAACATGTGTGCACAGCCCTACGTCTCACAAAGTGCTTTTATACCTGTCATGTTGCATGGCCTTGGTAGACAGTCATCTTAGGTCTGGACCCCAAGTTCACTCTTAAATATTATGACCCTCTGAAAGCCTCAGACTCCTCATCTATCAGAAAAAATATAAAAGTTACACTGACCTCAGAAAATGGTTGTTAGGATTAAATGAAAACAATATAATAATGACTGACATTTCTTGAGAGTGTATTCTGTGCTAAGAAGCACCATGCTAAGAATTTAGGGGCTTGGGGTTATCTCTTTAATTTAAATAGGAATCTCTAAAAGTACTCAGCGTAAGCACTCAGCACAGTGCTTGGAATGGAGTATGCAATGGACAAACGTTATCGGCTCATGTCTTCTCTACCACTGATAACAATGGAACTATTACTTGTTACAAGAAGAGTCTGAGGAAGGTGATGATTTTCAGAGGAAGAAACTGATTTTCTGAAAAGTTGCTTGCCAAGACCGCGTCTTCTGCAAAAGAATTGAGGGGGAGGCCACAGTGCAGGAGGAATGAATAAAGGAAAGGGAACAGGGAGAGAAAAGTTGTACTCCCAAAGAAAAAGTCATGAAGGCCAGCTGACTGGCAAGGAATGAACCTTAGGAGTTCAGCACACCTCGGGTTTACTGTGGGTGATTTCCTTTGCAGGAGCTTTCTCTGTAACCGATGCGGACAGTCTCCCTGTGCTCCTACACACCAGCGCTGTTAGTAAATGTGACAAGAGAAGTTAATTTCATTTATGTCCTCGAATGGCATTGTTAAGCAGTCAGCTGTGCTGAATTTAACTCTTGTTTCCTTGTTGGGACGTTTCCCTTGAAACTAATTGCCCTGCTGAAGAGCTTTTTAGCCTAACACACAAAACCATCTTTTTCTACACTAGATTCATATAACTCTGACTTATTCTTTACACAAATGTTTACTGAACATAAATTGTGTTCCAGATGCTCTGCTGGGCAGGAGATCTAGGGCAAGCCCTTGAAGACCTCAGAGGCTTTTAGACAGACATGGGGGCCTATGTAATACAACGGAAAGCGCTTTGGCCGCTGACCAAGACGCTGGATGTTAATATGGGGCAATAGGGAGCCACAGATTGATTCTAAGTGGGGAATTATAGGGTCCAGTAGCAGGGATGCCTCTGGAGACATAAGGAGGTTCTGGCAGTGATCCAGGCAAGAGAGGACAAGTGAGGAGACAAGGGAGGGACATCTAGGAGAATAAAGCTTGGTGATCAATTGCATTTGTCCAGGAAAGAAGGGGAAATAGTAGAGGAAGTCTGTAAGGAGAAGCCCTTGTGCCTTCAATGTAGTCATTGAACAAATATTCTCTAAGTGCCTACTATGTGCCAGGCCCCTTGCTGGAGGCTAAGAATAGAGCAGTAAAGCTCAAAGAAAAATGCTAGGACAGGTAAAGGAAGGGGCCATGGAAGCATAAAAGAAGAGTTCCTGCTCCTAAAAGAACATGATATCCAGGAAACATCTGAAGGATGAGTGGAAACGTACTAGCTAAAAAGACAGAGAAAAAAGAGAGTAGTGCAGACAGAGGATACAATATATATACAAAGACCCTGGACCAGGGAGTTCAATGAGTGCTCCAGAGACTGGATGAAGCTCAGTGTGGATAATATGGAAGAGATGGAAAATGAGGATCAGAGGTGTGTCTTAGGGAAGGCAGGGAAGCAGAAAGAGAGAATTACCTCCATTTTCCCCACCCCCCTTCCCATGACTGGGGGAGTCTGGGATTCTCAAAGAGAATCTGTCTGGGGATGGAGTTGTCTCTCTCTCTCTCTCTCTCTCTCTCTCTCTCTCTCTCTCTCACACACACACACACACACACACACACACACCATGCTTTTTCTCATCTCTAGGCCTTTGTACCTACTGTTCTCCTTGCCTGCAATGCTGTTTCCCGCTTCTCTGAAATCTTTCCAGGCTCTGAACAGTCTGCGTTAAATGCTTTCTCCACTATGTTCTTATAGCATGGAATTCCCATTCTTTCATAATTCTGGTTTATCTATTGGTTTCTCCCTCTAGACTCAGAATTCCTTGTGGGCAGAGGCTGTGTCTCATATGTCTCTGTATCTTCAGTATCCTACTCAATGCCTCACATAGTTGATGTTTATAAAAATGTTTGTTGATAGAATGAATAAATCCACAACTCATGTTTCTAATAAACATAGAAAATACTCTATTATCCCACATAAGTCTTGAATATCCCAGGGTCACAGGCACTACTAGCTTAGGATATGCTATTTAACTACCCTAGACTTATACAAGGATAGAGCTAACATCACTACATGTTTACTGCATGCCAGACAGACTTCTAAGTGCTTTATATTTATTAACTCATTTAATTCTCACAAGAACTCCACATTCATTTAACAGGTAAGGAAACCAAGGCACAGAGAGGTTAAGTAACTTTTCCAAGGCCACACTAGTAAATGGTAGAGCGAGTAAATGCTGGAGATAGGAGTCAAACCCCAGCAATTTGACTCCAGATCAGTGAAGCCTTATCAAAGCAACTTCACATCCATCATCTGTCCCCATTCATTCATCAGGAAACAACAATGCTTATGTCTTTGTTATACATGAAGAAACCAAGGGTCAAAGAAATCAAGTTTGTTAGTTGTGGTGTCCAAAGGAGAGGTAACCAAGATACATCCCCGTTCAGCCACCTTCTGCAGCTATGCTTGGTTTCTGTATATGCCTGAAGAAAGCGCAACTTCCCCCAAGATTTTAGCCCCAGGCCCTCTCCCACACGCCCTGCTGGCAATCTTGGTAAGATCTTCTGGAGGAGGGGATAATGACATCTAATGCTTGCTCAATATACAACCTAGAGGCAGAACTAGGTGCTCCATTTTCCTTCTTTGGACCCCACTATGGTTCCCTGTTGCTTTCCAAAGTTGGAAGCGGGTAGCATGCTCCAAGAAATTGGTGCACCCCACACGTGTACCCTCCCAGCATAGAATAGAAAGAATGAACCATCATAAGCCAAGAATTGTTTTGTTTCTGCTCTAAAAAAACTCCATCCATTAGTATGAGAGCTTGGTTATCTCCCTGAGATCGCCATTTCCTCTAATCCATATGTCTGTTTCTTGAGGATTATTTCTGTTTTGAGGAGGGAGTTTTGAGTGAGCAAAGCATTGCACTGTGACAAATACCATTGATCTCACCAGGGCCCTGCATGTCACCAGACTTCTTGTTCCTCTGAGCACAGTACAGTCTCTTTCTTTCTTTCTTTCTTTTTTTTTTTTTTTGGCTTCCATTGGAATTCATATAAAAAGAGGCAGGGTCAAACTCTTTCCAGATGTAATCATTGGAAAGAAATACTGTTATCTCAATGTCTTTAAATGTTAACAAAAATACAGTTTTACCATAGAGGAAACTTTGGATTGAGGTGCTAAAAGGGAAAGTAGGGAAAGGTACCCAAACATATCCTTCATTCCTATTTGTGACTTGGATATGAACATTGGCTTCAGGTTGAAACTTGGCAGTACAGAAGTGTTTTAACAAGAAGTAATTTGAAGCAATAAAGAAGGCAGTTTGCCATTTTTATATAAGTAATAGAAGTTTTAAAAAGGCAACTAAGAAATAAAATCAAAACATTATTAGTCTGGGGATTTTTATTGTCCTCTCATAACTAAAGGAAAAAGAAATTCCATTTTTCAAGGGCAAAATCTCCAAGACAGTTCTAAGCATGGATGGCCACAAAAAAGCCAACAAAAAGATGTAAGATGAATAAGTCTGATTCTCATGTCTGAAGCACGGAGTTAATAGTAAATAATTACAGCAAATCATGTTCACATGTTCTAAAAGCAGCATGTATTAAGCATTCATAATGCACTAGGTGGTAGAGGACAAGAAAAAATATAAAGAGGAAAAAAAGAAGATATTACTTTCACTTTCAAAGGTGGATAAAAGCCATACACATATAGGGCACAGAAGTAAAAATGAGCAGTGCTAGGTATGGGGGTGGAGTGAAACGAGTACCATCTTTGGAGTCACAGAAGCTTGGCTTTGATTTCCAGCTCTAATCCTGTATGATGTGGGCAAATTATGTTAGATCTCTGAGATTTCACACCTACAAAATGGGATCATGTGCCTGGCAGAGTTGTGAAAAATTAATCATATGAGATGCATGTAAAACACCTTTACCTTTGCCTGGCTCACTGCAGGCAGCCAGTAACTGATTTCTCAACCCTCTGCTCCCCTGATCTGAGTATGGAACCAGCTACTACGATGTTCAAATAACGTTCTTCTCCTCCTTGCCATGGTGAACCAGAAGCCAAAAGAGAGAAAATCAGTTTCCAGGGTGGCATGACTGTGTCTAATGCACAATCACACAGTAGGTTAATTTCTTAGAAAGAGCTGTGTTGGATTTGGGCCTGTGTTTATCAGAAGGCCTCTCTACATAACAAACAAGGCCTTGACACTCAATACTGTAAGAAACTACCCCCAAATGCCACAGTTAATAGGGGGCAATGAAATATTTGTATTCTTTTTAGTATTTAATATTGTTTTCTAAGCTTTGTATAAACAATACACAAGGCACTACTTTTACTATTCCTATCAAATGTCATTGTTTACTGAATGGATTCTTTAAGAGAAGGCTTTTTCATGGAATTAAATAGGAAGGGATTGATGAGAGGCCATAAGGAAACACCTGGAGCTTCCCCAGAGACAGCCTGCATCTGAATTCAGGAGTGAGAGTTTACCCAGGAGAAGAGAAAAAACAGAGCTGAGGAAGAATCTCTGAAGCTCAGAGGACACCTAGGTGCCAACACACACTAGCGAACCGCAGGAGTCTGCAACATCATGCAGTTTTCCTGCCGAAATGGCCACAAATGATGAATGACATGAGGGTAATCAAAAAAGAGCACTGAGTGTGATTTGCCATGAGGATCATCATTAGGGGAGCCCCGTGGGAATACCTATAACAGCAGCAACGGGTGAGGTGCCATGCAAGTGCTCTATATAATTTACTGTGTATGTGCCAGGCACATGCATAGCGTCCTGTGAAGCAGGCAGAGAAGAAAACTCGAGAGAGGAAATAGAAGAGGCAGCAGTCAAAAGCCAATTAGACAGACACGGAATGCGAATGTCTGCTCTGCCACTTTCCATACATGTGAACTTGCTACGCCTCAGCTTCTTCATGTCCAAAAAGAAGATACAGATGATTACACAGCAATACTGATGTAAACATTAGAGATGGTGAATGTCGTGTCTAAGACAATCTTTGGTTTGGAATAATGGTAGATGCTCTACAAAGGTGCATAGTAGGTACGAAACTAAAGCGATGGATGGATGGATGGATGGATGGATAGATGGATAGCCAGCTAGACAGAAAGACACCGTAAGTTAGGTAAAATACAAAAGATGGCAGCTGAACATTCAACTAGGGGGGCCTTTCCTTTCTCATTTTACCTTTAAAAATAAAAGAGCCCTGAAAGAGATATAAGACATATATGATTAATCCCATTTGAAATACAAATCAACCTCAAGCAGGATTTCAAATAATTTTCCACAAGCTCATTCAGCTAATTTGATAATCCAACAAATACTAATTGAGGACCTACTATGTGCCAGGTAGTGTTATAAGCATTGGGGGTACAGTATGAAAACAGACCAAAAAGAAAAAACCCTCCCCACATTGAGCTTACATTCTACTGGGAGTAGAAAGGAATAGACAACAGACAAAACAATTAATGTATGTACTCATACCTTGAGGAGCTGGCACAAGGGCAGTCATCCAAATCCCTGAGGCTGCAAGATCACCTTGACTGCCCTGGAATCTAAGACTGTGCATCTCTACTACCCACAGACACCCAAGTAACAGGATAGAATACCCACAGCTTCAGCAACCGCTTTCTGAACCCCATTTCATTTCTCTTAAAATTGCATATTTAACTGTGGCATGCATGTGGCAGGGATGGTACCAAAGAGCAGAGGTCCCCCACTTTGTTAAAGCCTGATCCCTGAGAAGAGCTGACCTCAGGGCCTTCAGATCAGTGGGAAAACTGAGGTCAGTCTTTGGTCTATTGTGTTACATTAGTTGTGCTGTGGTTTTATAGCTTCAAGGAAGTGAAGCAGGCAGAGTCCCTGACCTTGGGTGTTCACAAGCTAAAAAATACAAAAATATACCCCGGGCTACATGTGGTATCTGGCTAATATCACAGCAGAGTTAAGGGCCTGACCCTGGCCAACGTTCAAAAACAATGACAATATATTTGCACCCATGTCATGATGATGACTCTTCTGTTAAGTGCTTAGTCTACACCCAGGCCTGTAATGAGGGATCCAAACCACAGAGAAAACATGACCTGAACCATCTGTAAACCAAAGACAGACTTAAAATTCTTACCTCCTAATTATCTCTTAATCTGTCCATTTCTCTCTCTTCCACAGCCATTACTGTGGAATTCAAGCCTCTATAATCTCTCACTTGACTGTTTCCACAGCCCTCTAACTGGTCTCCAGGCTCCCTTCAATGGTTCCCATTGCTCTCCAAAAAAAGATTACGCCCCCATTAGCATGGTAAACAAAACACTTCACGACCTGGCCCCTTCGAGACACCAGCCCTACCCCTTGCCTTTCCCCTCTTTGCCCATGCCACAGCCATACTGAACTCCTTGTAACTCCCCCAACTATACCAGGTTCCCTGTAATGGCCAGAGATCTGTGTATGTTGTCTCCTCTATTTGGAATATTCTTCCTCCTACTCTTCAGCTACCCAGCTCATACCCATCCGTTCTCTCACCTGAAATGCTACCTCCGAACATTTAATGTTACCTCCTTAAAATCTCAGACTAGGTTGATGGTTCTTCCCAAGTACTTTCATATAACTCGGCCTTCCCTATCAGTAAACATTAGTTGCATTATTAATTGAATGTACATATCTAAATGAATCAGACCGTCACCCAGAGACTCAGCGGCATAGTTGCGTCCTGGAACTTATATCACTAATCTCTCTCCTATTCACCCCAAAATTGGATCTGCCCAAGTAGTGAGTGTGCTCACTCACATTTAGGGGTGGTTGCATGGTGCCTTCGCCCTGAGCCCTGTGCTACCCATGGGCTTTTCCCTCCTAGGACTTTATTCCCATCCTGGGGTTGTATCTGTACATTTCAGTCAGCAGAGCTGGACCTCTGCAGCTGATTTCTTGTCCTTTCTGCTCCAACTCACAACTCACAACTAGGGCTTCTCTGTGAATTTTTCTTCCTGGGGAAAATGTTTTGACTCTTTCCTGATAAGTTATAAAAAGCACGAGACCCTCTGTGTCATTTTCCTGGAAGGGGCATCAGGGTAAAAGTCTAAGCAGTCCTCTGCTACTATATGTCTTCTAGAAGTAGACTTACAAAATCTTAAAGTAGTCATGGTAGAAAGACCCTAAAGTTTATTAAAGTCCATACTCCCTTATTTTATAGATATAAAATTCCTTTCTCCCTTCCTTGTTTTCCTCCTTCATTCCATCCTTCTCTTATTTTTCCTTCCTTCCTACATTACCTATTGTGTATCAGGCAGCACTCTCAGAATTGGAAATTTAATCAGGCAGAAGAGATCAGTAAGCTTATCTTAACGAAGCATATAGTCCATCCAGGCCTTCCAACAAGAAGCCAGACCATCATGACACTGTGTGCTAGGTGAGAAACTGTTTATTCATTTGGTTAGCCATTTCAGGAAATGCACGCGGGAATAAGAAGTCATGGGCTCCAGTTTTTGTGAAATAGTTGTGCTCTACTGAATGATTTGTCCTCATTTGGAATGTCAATTAAGATTAAGAAAATCAAAATTTATGCTCAGTAAAGTTAATATGAGAGAAGTTAATATGTTTTATTACTTGATAGTTTGGCACTGGGTCCAGCAAGCAGTAGATGCTAAATAAATATCTGTTAGACAATCTCACCTTGTTTTAAACACTATTTCTCACCTTGTTTGTATTTACTAGTCTTTCTTCCAAACACCTTTTGGCTTGACCAAAAACATAAGTGTATCGTCACAAGCCAAAAAGAAAGAGAGCAAACATATATTAAGTGGCAGATATTACACCAGGCCTTATGCTACTTACTGTATGTCATTTATTCTCACTGAAATCCTCTAAGTTGCGTATACATCATTCTATTTTTCAGATGAAAGAACTTAAGGCCTATAGAGGTTCTGTGACTTTCCTGATGTCACACAGCTGGTAATTGTGTAGCCAGCTGGGGTCTGTCTAAAGCACTCTTTAATTGTGTACCATGGGATCTAAACAACCAGTGCTCTGGCATTGTTTTACACAGCTTTACAGGAATAAGAATCCCACCTTTTTAGGTGACCATTTTAATGAGTCGGGGATGATTTTTATGTTTAAATTCTGGCCTTCCTGTTAAAGCAATCAGTCTCATTACTTTGAATGCAAGACCAGTGTGCAAGCCAGTATCTTGAATTATACCTAAAACTCACCTCTATTTTTTTTTAAAATCTACATCTCTAAGGCTCTTTCTCTATCTCTGATTAAGAAGACTCTGTGCCAACTCTCAAATTCTGACAGCCCTGATTTTTTATTACCTCTCATTTTCAGGTTTCCTTTTAACTTACATCAAGTTTCGGCATATAATTTCCCCTTCTTTCGCACAGTAACTCTAGTCGCCCTCGCTGTGAGACCATTATACTTGGATTTGTTGAGAGGACACCCCTAGTCTCCTTCTCCGCCTTCCCACCCCCAGCATATTAGTTTGGCCACTTGATTTTAGATTCCAGAAAGCAGCCTGAGGTAGCTTAAGCAAAAGAGTGGGATTTATTATAAGAAAAAAATTCTCTCGTGAAAAACAAGGTCAGGATTGGAGGTGAAGCTCAGAACGCTGCCTGGACTTTCTCCATCTCTCATCTCTGCCCCTCTCTACATGGCCACTTTATTCTTCTCTCCCAACGACTTTCTCTGGTTTCTTGTACACATGCAAAAAGACATGGTCATTTCCAGCTTCTAAATGTATATATTACAATACAGCCACCTAAAAAAATCTAATTGTCTTGGTCCACCTTCCAGACTGCTGGAGAAAGAACTCTGAGTAGCAAGATGGCAGCGCTTGGTCCAAGCAACTGTGACCAGGGAGGTTGTATTCTTATTCAGAGTGGCCTCTACGGGTCTACTCTATAGAAGCAGGAGTGGGCTTAAATAGAGGTCATTGTAAACTGACCAGATGCTGAAATAAGTCTGGTACTTTCCCCACATCAAATTATCCTTTTTTTCTGCAGTCTGCTGACAATGAGGAAGGTGAAGCCAGAATCAGACTTAAAAAGATCATAGTGATCATTTGCAGAAACTGCCAAGGGGAGTTTGCAGTAATTACCATGAGAGCGGGGACCACACCCATGTTCATAGCTGTATTCTTAGTGCCAAACATGGTGCCTGGAACTCAGTGCAAATGGGAGATCTACTAATTAAATGATGCAGAAACTTCAAGGGGAAAGTATTATTCATTACACACCCAAACTGGTACAAAAAGAAGAGTAAGAAATGAAGGAAAGGAAATGAGGGAAAATATTTCCCAGGTTAACATATCAGAGATAGCACGGGAGGCTATTCTCTGCCAGTCTTGCTCCAGTGAGGAATAGATAAGCATTTTCAGTGTCTAGGATTTTGAAAGTGGTACTAGTGCTTGGAGAAATCTTTTTAAAGATTTTGAGGCAAATCCTGCACATAATCCAAGAAGTTGTGCATATTTAAAAATATATGTGTTTGCAATGGAAGAGCCTTTCTCATATAGGCAAGCTTGAAAAGCTGAGCAATTCCACAAGCTTTAAATAATTAAGACTGTTCTCTATATAGAAATCTTCATATTCTAGAAATCCACACCCCTTTGATTATTTCCTCTAGTAATCTAAATCATTGAAATGGAAATATTTTCAAAATATATCTACTTGGGGGATATTTTTTTTGTTTTGTAGAGGTTCTTAATTTGTTTTCTTTTCTGTTATATTTTAATCACTGTGTTTATTTGGAACGTATACACATTACTCACCTGGACTTTATGTGCCTCAATAAATGGACAGAGATAGTAGTTCTGGTAGGGGGTGGGTAGAAAAGGAAAGTCATAAAAATATCCTTTGGACTGAAGTCTGGTGAATGTTCTCCTGCTAAGTTGCTATTTGTTCCCAGTCAAGTGACTTTACTTATAATGAGAAGTTGGATTCAGTGATCTCTAAAACGTACTTACATTCTATTATCTTACAATTTTTCAACCAAAAATTATTTACTGTTGAAGAATAATTATCTGGGAAGAAAATCTTTAAAATAGTTCTAAGAATGAGAAAGAGTTATGGGGGGGAAAAGTAATCTTTCTGTGGTATTGTCTATAATAGAAGAAATATAGAAATAATCTAAATATCCAATATCAGAACACTGACCACATAAATGGCTGGTCTTTCCCAGAGAGAATATGGTAACGTGATCTAAAATTATGATGTGAGAACCATGTAAAAACCTGGAACTTATACGTAACCACGCATTGAAAGGCTGTAAGCAAGGGCATGACATCAGGCGTAATGTAACATTTGACTCAGTAAAACACAGTATCTGAAAGTAGGAAGGAGATAGTGCCACTCTGTCTTGGGGCAAACCACACTGGAAATAGGAACCATCTGGAGTAGATTCAGAGAAGGCACAAAGGATGGTGAGGGAACCAGAAATAGCATCACACGAGGAAAATCTAGAGGAACTGGGGATGTCCAACTGGAAGAAGAAGGAACTCAGGGATTCAAACTTCTCAAGGGTTGCCATGAAGAAAGGGAGTAGACTGGTGTGTAGGGTCACATGGAAAGAGTTAGGACCAATGAATGGAAGATGCTAGAGGATCAATCTTAACATGAGATGTCAAAGAATGTTTTTTATAACTCAGGAGCAGAATGTGTTACCTCTGGAGAAAGTAGGTGCCCATTGTTAGAGATGTGTGGTATGAGTCTGCAGAGATGGAGATGCAGAAGGGTCTGGAGGACTGGATAGGGGAGATCAAGGGGGAACCAAGGAACTTTAAAGTTCCTTGCAGCCAGCCGTGAGGCTTGGTGGTCTCAAGAACTCTGGGAAAAGCAGACTAAAGGCAGGAAGTCCAAGGAGAAGAGCTCACATGACTCTTTTTTCGTAGGGTAACTCTCAGTGACCTGTTTAACCTCATGGTCTTCCTATTCTAGACCTACTAAAGCCACCAACGCAATCTAGAAGCTATCTGCTTCCCGTGATAGTCTTATTTCTACGACCAGAGTTTCTGTTCACCCTAATATTTTTACCATCTCCCTTTACAGAGAAATTCATGAAAAAGAGTCTATAACCTCCATAAAGAGCTCAAATGAGTAGATAGACCTAAGACAAATGGGTAAAAGTCTTTACATGTTTCATTTTTGTTCACTTATAACTAAAGAAAAACATTTAAAAGTCTAGAAAAATAAAAAGTTTTTTTTTAAGTCTATAATTCAAATATACCAGTGACCAAAGAAAGTTAACATTTTGGATTTTCCTTCTTGTCTTGTTCTTTGCTTTTGTAGCATAGAGATTCAATTTAACATAAGAGAGATCTTTCTGTGTTAGATCTTCCAATAAATAATTAAACAAGTTAAAAACTTCTCTTCATTGAAAAGACTGAATAACCATGTCTCAGGGAGGTTGTAGAGGGAGGTGCCATCTTTAGATGAGAAGATATTCTAAATCAGGAGGTGACAGACTTTTCATGTAAAGGGCCAGATAGTAAATATTTTAGACTTTGCAGGTCATATGATCTCTGTTCCAACTACTCAACTCTGCTGTTGTAGCGCAAACTCAGCCAAAGGCAATATGTAAACAAATGGGTATGGCTGTGAGCCAATAAAACCTTATTTATCAAAAGAGGCAGTGAGCTGGATTTACCCCATGGGCTATAGTTTGTCAACCTCTTAAACTAAACCAAATGGCCTAACTAAACCAAATAGCCTATTGGTCTTTAATAGCTTCAAAGCTCTTATCGTAAGAAAAGAACTGAAAGCCTCATTCAAAACTAAGAAGAGTTCTGGCAGATCCTCAAAGCCAAGTTCAAGAAAGTCCATTAAGACAGGTCTCCTTAGGCAAACTCCAGATTTGGTAGTTAAACCAGGAACCCAAGCTAGAAGGCTGAATAACAAACAGTCTTGAGAATAGAATAGGTTTAGAGAATCAAGACAAATCATTTGTACCATTTGAAGACAGAATCCAGGCAAGAACAAAGAGGGAATATATGTAATGCATTTAGCTCAGTACCTGGTATATAAGTACTTGATAAATAGTGACTAAATTATTTGCTTCTCATATGTTTATTCAGTCTGTGTAGTTATGCATCAGACACATATTGAGCACTTATTATATGCCAGGAACTCTGCTAGGTACTGACAGTATGACAATAAGTAACATATATAACAATACAAAACAATAAAGACCAGATTCTTTGCTAAATCATCACAATCTAAGCTGTTAAATGCTAAGGTAGAATTAGAAATAAGGTGGTGTAGGAACAATGGTAAGGGTACCCTTGAATCAGCTTTGGCTGGTCAGGAGAGGCTTTCTGGAGATAATAACTGAATGAGTTCTGAGCATGAATGAGGGCAGGCTGGTAAGAGGTTTTATGGGAACTGAGGAGGCATGTTTTTCAAGGCAGAGGGTTCCTCATACTCAGAGGCCTACGGGTGAGGGTAATTGCTTGACTTTCTAAAGATGCATATGAGTTAGTAAGGCTGGGAAGGAGACAGCAAGCTGGGAAGGCACGGAGGCTAAAGTCAGGTCCTGAAGGACCCTATAAATCCTGGTGAGGAGTTTTGCCCTGACCCTCAAAGTGGGAAGCTATTTTAAGCAGAGAAGTACCTTGATGATATCTGCATTTTAGAAAGACCAGCAAAAGTGCATTTAATGGTACATTAAGAAGGTATTAAAACCTTGCTAGTTACTTCTTGCTGAGAGTTGGAACTGGTCTCAATATGTGGGCCAGAGAGATGTACAATAGACATATGGGGTTTGGGTTGAAGAAGTAGCAGCAAGGCAGTTCTAATATTCGGTCTCCCTTTCCTTCCCATCATGTACCCAAGTCTGCCTTGCAATATGGCTCCATCAAAATGTGGTCAACTCTATTCCTTGCTCATAGATGTCTCCACCTCTACAGAAGTGATAACACTCCTTTCCTCTTTCTCTTTACAGGACTGTCATTGATAGAGCTTGGATTTGTCACGGGGTCCTTCTACCCAGATAACGGTGGTATTGGTGAGTTATATGGTTCTTTATTTCCCATTGGTCACCTTTGGTCATGAGCTAAGTTGTGGTCAGAGCTTGACTTGAATGGTACTTTTTATTCTTGAGTCCTTTTGTATTCATTATTCTCAAACCTCCCAGGCTTGTAGCTTGGATACTCTGCTAGGCATATAGGTATTCTATACACTTTAGAGGTAAACTTTCTTTAGGCCACCGGTGCATTGCTGAAGAGTTGTGTATAAACCAAATGTTTGTGAAGCAAATATAAAATTTACATCCTCTAGAGAAATTTGGTGTTCAAAGGAATCTTGTTAAAATATGACAAATTAAACAATTTTTATCTGAAAAATTAAACAATCATTCCTTTTTTATCTTCTTCAACAAGCGATCATTTATTCACACTGGAAGTGTATCTTCTGTTCAACAATGAAACTTTGCTGTCATAACTGCTTTGGTTTGATATGTTGTTGAAATGTTGATGACAAGATACAGAGTTTGCCCCAGATTGAGAAAAATCAAAGGGTAGATATTAAAATGAGATATTTCAAAACTGCTTGAAAAGAATTCTGACTGTCACATTAGCTACATTCCCATGGAAGAGCAGAATATATTTCCAGTCATGTTATTTATTTTGGTCTCTTCTTCAGAGCATGTTTTATAGTTTTTGAATGATTGGGATATTGTTCTATTTTTTTGTTCTTTTTTTTTTTGTTCTTTTTTTTTTTGAGGGAGGTTGATTTGCAGTTTTGTTTATTGGGAGGCACCTAGAGGTGTGTGATAAGAAGCTTGTCTTGTTTCTATAAAGAAAAGGGTTCATTCTGGAGACTAAGTTGTTTCTTGCTTTTTGCGTAAGATATTTTGTTGATGCGTGAATTGGGAATAATAAATGTACTCAGAAGGCACAGTTAACATAACACATTTTTTTATACCCACACATTTTGCCTGTACTACTAGCAATAATCTGGGGAAAACAGAAGCAGATTTGAAAAATCTAATTCACTTTACAATAATTGGTTCTTTTTGTGGTTTTCTTTCCCTGTATTAACACTTTGTCAGTGTTTCACTACTTCTTCATGCACTCCTAAAGCAACAATATTTGGATTTTCTGGGGCAGCCATAACTTTCTATCCTTGATCCCACTGATATACTTGGAGTCTTAGACCTTGTGTTTTTATTTTTGGTTCAGAAAATAAAGTCATTATATTCCTTCTACCAACCTGTTCATATATTCCTCCATCCCTTCCTCCATTCCCATCACCACATATCACAAATGCCTTACTATTTTTACTTTTGGTTCTAAACCAATTCCATTTCTATGTTCCCATCCAAGTACAATATAATCACTTTTGGATTGTTGGCACATTGTTGAAAACATTGGCATACTTGAAACTTTTTCATTTGATAACATCATAAAAAACAAAATCAGAATTTCAATTACATTTGAAAAACATATTGTGTGCATGTTAAAATTCCAAAATGCCATTGCAAGGAACTTTTCTGGTGTGTCCCTCAACACACCTATAGGGAATTATTTTCATCTCTACAATGCTATTGAATCCAGTTCAGTTGCTAACATTAATATAGGACAGAGCATCAAATGTTTTAGTGTAAATATTTATGTAACAGGGAAATAATATTGTACATTAACCTCATCTGAAGTCAGTTTTTACTTCTAGGGCAAGTTGGATAGAATGATTTGTCCATAATCTCAACAAAAATATTTCTGTAAATATTCTATGAAACAATAGAAAGATAATAGTACCACAAGAATGATTACCCTTTTTGATGATGTGTTTAGGCCTTTTTCCTCAGGGTTTTCAGTGCTCTGGTGGATTCTAACTTTTCCATGCAAGACTCTTAAAATCTAAGAGAAATCATCTAAAAAGCACAGTCAGTGAATATTTTGTTTCACTTTAAGGCTAAAGTTTACTAACTTGGGATTAAGGACCAATAAATCTTTTCTCATCTGGCATTTACCTTTAATGTTAAATGTTCCAGTAGCCACTCAATTGGGCTAATATTTTAAATTTGTACTGATGCAACGTGAATGCTATCAAAATTAAATTATCCTAAAATATTCTGCAGTGGTGTTGCTATCACATACTCAATATATTTTTCTTAGTTCAGACACCTTGAACCACTGGTATCTAGCTTTAAAATGTATACCAATATCAGGAATACAAATTTTTCGTCTCAGAGATAAACCCAGTTCTTGGTCAGATATCTCTCAGCTCTAGAGGACATAGGGTTCTAATTACTACTCTTGAGTCTTTAAGTGATTCCCACCAGAGTAGGCAACTTGAGTTTAACCGTTTGATAATGGAGTCTCCAGAGACCAGGATTAAGGCAGCTGTGGAGGTGGCAACTATCATATTTTTTTTTAACTTTAAAACAGAATCAACTAGGAAATGGACTGTTAATTCAGGTACAGTGTTTGGGGGTAGTTATTGGTATACAGGGAGCGCACACTTATTTATGTGCAAATTAACTTTAGAAAACATAATAACAACATCAATTTATCTACTCATATACACACCATTTATTTTAAGTGTCATCGTGAAAATGTGAGTCTGAGCCTTCTTAACACTTGGCGATTCTTTGGAATATTTTGGCCATGAGCAGTCATGTGTTGCATCACGGGGCAAGCCTAGCTTTCGTCCTTTTTAACACCTTTGCAAAGGACAGTGTGATTTCACAGCAAATGGAAAGAGACTACTGTTTGATCTACATCAGCTGTATGGTTAAATTCATATCTTTTTTTTTTTTTTTTTTGCTTAATTGAACTAATTATCTCTAGAGATTTCTCTTAAAAGTCAGCCTTAGCCTCTGAGAGATAGACAACAGGCACCTAAGTGGTAGGTCTTCTTGAAACATGACTTGTCAACATCTACCTCTATTAGATTTGAAAATTCTGTGAATCACTTGAAGAGGTTTGGTGATTTCCGCTGCCTTTAATTGCACTGCCTGGAAAGTGCAGATCATTCTTTGCATGCTGTAACTTTTTGTTATAATATGACATCGGAGTACATCCATTCTGGGGACATTTGAAACAATTAGTATATATCAAAATTCAATGTAAAATTCAAAATGGGGTGCTACCACTGCAAATATCTCACCCAAGATGTCAGTCTGAACAGATCTACCTTCTACCCACTGCTGAGTTCATACGCATACAGGCAATGACAACTCTGTCACAAATTGTTCCTCTTCCTAGGAGCAGTGAAAAAGTTCTTTCTGGCTTCCCTTGTAATACACATTCAGATTTCAGAATCATTAAAATACGAAAAAATGTCCCTCTTAGAATTAAGGAAATAGAGCATTTAACATTCCAAAGGACAAATTTCTTCTGTATAAACACAGAAAAAGACCTATGCTGTGAGCATTCACTCCAGTACTTGTAGAGACAATTACCTACAATGTCTCTCTCTTCTTTCTCTTCCTCCTTTTTCCTCTCACCCTCCTATATAGTTTTATGTGTATGACTCTCTCCATCTATTTATCTTTCTCTCTGGAAGAAAATAAGTTTATTACTGTTTGATGATTTGTATTACAAACTGTAATAGGACAGCTTGGGGTTAGAGTATCTGTTCACTGTGAGTCTATGACTAGGGCAACCATACATCCAGCCCCAAACAACCTGTGTGTGCCTCTTGTCCCCGTGTAACTATTAACAGGTCTCTGTTTAGCTTGCAGAAGTATCCAGGTTTGACTGATAAATTGTATGAATGAATAAGGAACCCCAATCAACTCATAAAAGGCTGCTTCTGAGCAAGTGCCTGTAAACTCTGTATGTCCATGAATGCAGGTGACTGAGGACTGTGGAAGAGTCATTTTCTTCATGACAGAAAGAGACAAGGAAACTGGGTATAAGTTACTCAAGGGAACTAAAGATGGGGATTTGGAGACCTCAATCGGGAAGGTGACGTGGACTCTTGCAGACCGACCTGAGGGGCAAGAGATAAAGTGATGGTGGCAGGAGAGGCAGACCTGGAGCGGAGAAGGCAGGAAGCCAGGCCAGAGTCCCTGGGTGTTCCTGGGCTTCCCTCCTGCAGAGGCAGAAATCTGTGTGTTGTGAATTTAACAGTGGCTCTGGTGCCCCTATTTTCCTCTAGGGTTTCCGTGAGTGCTTGGCAGTGTTAATTTGAGAGATGTCATGTGCTCCACTACACAGCTACACACAGGCTTTTCTCTACTCTGAGGCTAGATTTCAAAAGCAAAACATTATACTCTTTGGAACCAGGGTCACCCCGGGGGCATCAGGGATCACAACCCACAGGGGAGGAAAAACTCACCAGGACACAGTCCTGGCCATTTAGATACTTTAAAACTGAGCCAGATTCCATGCATTGTTTAATGAGCAGAATATTCCCTTACGGTCCTTCCCTCTACATGTGCTTTCCCTCCCCCTACTCTCCCTTCCACATTTTTTCTATTTCATCTTCCAGCCTCATCCATTCTCCTACAAGCCCTCTTTCTCCACTAATTGCAATATATCATACATAGAATTTGATGGCCCCCTCTTAATTTTAAAGATAAGCAACTTGAGTATCTTAAATTTTCTCTAGATGGAATCAGAGGGAAAATGATGTTGATTTTGAGCTCAAATATTTAAAATTTATTTTACTTTAAATTCATATGTCACTAACTCTCTACGTAAAACTTACTTCTGGTGTATAGGCCTACAGTGATATCTCTCTCTCTCTCTCTCTCTCTCTCTCTCTCTCTCTCTTTGGCTACAATCTCTAAGCATGAAGCTTGACAGCCAAGCTCCTTACAGAGGAGGTAGCCAGGCAACTAACTCTCTACGTAAAACTTACTTCTGGTGTATAGGCCTACAGTGATATCTCTCTCTCTCTCTCTCTCTCTCTCTCTCTCTCTCTCTCTCATAAATTGGCTACAATCTCTAAGCATGAAGCTTGACAGCCAAGCTCCTTACAGAGGAGGTAGCCAGGCAAGATGTTGGCTACTCGGTGTGTGCTGCATATTGTGATGGGGGTGGTGCTCAGATGGGCAGCAGGTTGTCCTAGAGACCATTCAGTCATCTCTTCAACAAATATTTACAGGGTGTCTACTGGGAACCAGAAGCTGCTGGTCCCCGGGGGTTCAATGATGAAAAAGTTGATTAGGTAGAACTCTAGGATGGAGCTTGAAGATCAATGAACAGTGCACATGTGGGAGATGGAGAAATCAGGCTTCAGAGCCTGACTCTGCCATTTACTTGTGTAATCTTAGAGTGGCTTCATTGCTCTGATCCCCCACTTCCTTAGCAGGGAAGCACGTAGCTACTCAGAGAGAGTTAAATGATTCATTTGAAATAATGTTGTATATCGTGAGAAGTAAGGATGGAGGGTCACAGTGGGTTTTTTGTTTTTTACAGACATCTAGTTTTTCTAGCACATTTGTTAAAAGCATTTCCTTTCTGGTGCCTATGTGACCAGCTCCCAGTAAAAATCTTGGGTGCTGAGTCTCTAATGGGCTTCCCTAGGCAAAAACATTGCACATATGTTGCTGCATTTTCAGTGCTGGGGGAGAGGTGTGCTCTGCGTGTCCCTTCAAGGAAGGGAGAAGACATAAGGAAACCTGCACGTGGATTCCTCCAGACCCTGCCTGCCTGCCTTATCCCTTATGATCCAGCTGTGTGTCCTTTACTATGTCACTATAATAAGTGTTAGCCATGGGTACAACTGAAAAATAAAAATAAAAATTTTCTTTCTGACTACTAACTGGTGAGGATGTAGAGAAATTAGAACCCTTGTGCACTGTTGGTGGGAATGTAAAATACTGCACTGTGGGGAAACGGTATGACTATTCTTCAAAAAATTAAAAATAGGTTTACCATATAATTCAGCAATTGCACTTCTTGATATATGCTCAAGAGAATTGAAAGTAGGATCTTAAAGGGATATTTGTATACCTAGGTTCATAGCAGCATTATTCACAATATCTAAAATGTAGAAGCAAGTGTCCATTAATAGATGAATGAATAAGCAAAATGTAGTATACATACCACAGAATATTATTCAGCCTCAAAAAGGAAGGGAATTCTTTTTCTTTATTTGTTTTTAATTAACTTATTTATTTTTGGCTGCATTGGGTCTTTGTTGATGTGCACGGGCTTTCTCTAGTTGCGGCGAGTGAGGGCTACTCTTCGTTGCAGTGCGCAGTGGCTTCTCTTGTTGCAGAGCACAGGCTCTAGGCACGCGAGCTTCAGTAATTGTGGCATGTGGGCTCAGTAATTGTGGCTCACGGGATCTAGAGAACAGCCTCAGTAGTTGTGGTGCACAGGTTTAGTTGCTCCACAGCATGTGGGATCTTCCCTGACCAGGGCTCAAACCCGTGTCCCCTGCATTGGCAGGTGGATTCTTAACCACTGCGCCACCAGGGAAGTCCCAAGGAAGGGGATTCTGACACATGCTACAACATGGATGAACCTTGAGGACATTATGCTAAGTGATATAAGCAAAAAAAAAAAAAAGGTCCCCCCCCAAAAAAATTACCCTATGATTCCATTTATATGAGGTACTTAGAGTAGTCAAATCCATAAAGAGTAGTCAAATCCATAAAGACAGAAAATAGAATGGTGGCTGCCAGGGGCTGGGGGGAAGAGAGAAGAAGTTCACATTTAATGGATACTGAGTTTAAATTTTGCAAGATGAAAAGAGTTCTGGAGATGGATGGTAGTGATGGTTGCACAATAGTATGAATGTACTTAATGCCACTGAATTGTCACTTAAAAATGCTTACGATAGGGGCTTCCCTGGTGGCGCAGTGGTTGCGCGTCCGCCTGCCGATGCAGGGGAACCGGGTTCGCGCCCCGGTCTGGGAGGATCCCGCATGCCGTGGAGCGGCTGGGCCCGTGAGCCATGGCCGCTGAGCCTGCGCGTCCGGAGCCTGTGCTGCGCAACGGGAGAGGCCACAACAGGGGGAGGCCCGCATACCACAAAAAAAAAAAAAAAAAATGCTTACGATAGTAAATGTTTTGTGTATTTTACCACAAATTTTTAAAACTTGGGGAAAAGTCTTTTCCCTATTGGATTGAGTTGATGTCTTTGTTGAAAAATAAAATGACAGTGTAAATGGGAGTCTTTTTCCATCTCTCTATTCTGTTCTATTGATCTATTTCTTGATCTCTATGTCAAAACCATATTATCTTGAATACTGTAGCCTTAGAGCAAGTCTTGAAATGAGGTAATGTTAGTTAGCTCTCCAACTTTGTTCTTTCAAAATTGCTTTGGATATCTTTGCATTTGTATATAAATTTTAGAATCAGCTTGTGAATGTCTACCAAAAAATAATCCTCTTGGGATTTTGACTGGGATTGTGTTGAATCTATAGATAAATTTAGGATGAGTTTATATCTTAAGTAACTGAACATAGTATATTCCTCCACTTGTTTAGATCTACTTTAATTTCTCTCAGCAATGTTTTATAGTTTTCTGCATAGAGATTTTCCACGTATTTTGTTAAATTTATTCCAAAATGCTTTGTTTTATAAACACTGTTTTAAATGAAATCTTTTACATATTAGCTACAAGGATATATAACTACAAGTAATTTAGGCGTATTAATATGGTACCCTACTATCTTATTAACTACATTTATTAGGGCTGATATATGTATTGTAGTTTCCTTTGGATTTTCGATGTAAATGATTATAATATGTGAAAATACAATCAGTTGTACTCTACTGCAATCATCTTCCTTCCTTCCTTCCTTCCTTTTTTTCTTTCTTTCCTTTTTTTTGGCTTGCTCCTTACCAGTGTATCTCTATTACTCTCTATTAGGTATGAAGTTTGCTGTAGGATTTCTGTAGGAGTGCTTCATCAGGTTACAGAAATTCTCACCTATTCCTAGTTTTCTAAGAATTTTTCCTTATCATGAGTGGGTTTTGAAATTTGTAAATTTCTTTTTCTGCATCTATTAAAGTGATTATGTAGTTTATCTCCTATACTGTGTTAATATGGCAAATAACATTAATTGATTTTTAAATGTTAAAACAGCCTTCCATGATTCAATTTGCTAATCTCTCATTCAGTATTTTTGCATCTATGTGCAACAGTGGTTAGTCTAATTTTTTTTAATATTTTGTCAAGTTTTGGTACTACAGTTATTCTGGCTTCATAAAACAAGTGGGAAGTTTTTTCTTCTCTGTTTTCTGAAATAATTTACCTAAAATTGGCTTAACGTCTTTCTTTCATTTCTGATAGGATATTATTTCTTCCTTTGGTATCTGATAGGATTCACCAGTCAGAACTTGTAGGTCTAGAATTTTCTCTGGGGGAGTATTTGATAATTCAAATTATTAGATATAGGACTATTCAAATGATCTGTTTTTTCTCAAGTCAGTTTTGGTAAGTTGTATTTTTCAAGAAATCTGTTGAATTCTTAAGTTATGGATAATCCTTTGAATGTCCTTTAAATGTCTGCAGCATCTGTAGTAATTATCCCTCATTTATTACTAATATTGGTACTTTCCATTCTCTCCCTTTTCCTTGATCCATCTAGCTAGACTTTTACTAAGCTTCTCAGGCTCTTCGAAGAATGGATTTTGGATTTTGTTAACTTTCTTTATTGCTCACCAATCTTCTATTTCCTTGATTGCTACACTTATTTTTATTTTTTTATTTTTTGTCTATTTACTTTGAATTTACTTTGCTATTCTTTTTGTGGCTTCTTAAGGTGAAATAAGAGGTCATTGATTTTTTTTAAGCTTTCTTTTTTTAAAAATACAAGCATTTAAATCAACAGTTCCCTCTAAACACAGCTTTCGTTCCATCCTAAAATTTTTGATATATTGTATCTTTGTTAGCATTCAGATCAAAATACTTTCTAATTTCCCTAATTTCTTCTTTGGTCCATATACTATTTAGAAGTGTATTAACTATCAAATATTTTAGATATTTCTAGATATTGTGTTGTTACTGACCTCAATTTAATTCCACTGAGGTCAGAGAACAGCTCTATGTGATTTTAATCCTTTTCAATTATGGCCTATCTTGATGAACACGTGCACTTGAAAAAAATAGCATTTGTGGCTCACGGGATCTAGAGAACAGCCTCAGTAGTTGTGGTGCACAGGTTTAGTTGCTCCACAGCATGTGGGATCTTCCCTGACCAGGGCTCAAACCCGTGTCCCCTGCATTGGCAGGTGGATTCTTAACCACTGCGCCACCAGGGAAGTCCCAAGGAAGGGGATTCTGACACATGCTACAACATGGATGAACCTTGAGGACATTATGCTAAGTGATATAAGCAAAAAAAAAAAAAAAGGTCCCCCCCCAAAAAAATTACCCTATGATTCCATTTATATGAGGTACTTAGAGTAGTCAAATCCATAAAGAGTAGTCAAATCCATAAAGACAGAAAATAGAATGGTGGCTGCCAGGGGCTGGGGGGAAGAGAGAAGAAGTTCACATTTAATGGATACTGAGTTTAAATTTTGCAAGATGAAAAGAGTTCTGGAGATGGATGGTAGTGATGGTTGCACAATAGTATGAATGTACTTAATGCCACTGAATTGTCACTTAAAAATGCTTATCCTCCACTTGTTTAGATCTACTTTAATTTCTCTCAGCAATGTTTTATAGTTTTCTGCATAGAGATTTTCCACGTATTTTGTTAAATTTATTCCAAAATGCTTTGTTTTATAAACACTGTTTTAAATGAAATCTTTTACATATTAGCTACAAGGATATATAACTACAAGTAATTTAGGCGTATTAATATGGTACCCTACTATCTTATTAACTACATTTATTAGGGCTGATATATGTATTGTAGTTTCCTTTGGATTTTCGATGTAAATGATTATAATATGTGAAAATACAATCAGTTGTACTCTACTGCAATCATCTTCCTTCCTTCCTTCCTTCCTTTTTTTCTTTCTTTCCTTTTTTTTGGCTTGCTCCTTACCAGTGTATCTCTATTACTCTCTATTAGGTATGAAGTTTGCTGTAGGATTTCTGTAGGAGTGCTTCATCAGGTTACAGAAATTCTCACCTATTCCTAGTTTTCTAAGAATTTTTCCTTATCATGAGTGGGTTTTGAAATTTGTAAATTTCTTTTTCTGCATCTATTAAAGTGATTATGTAGTTTATCTCCTATACTGTGTTAATATGGCAAATAACATTAATTGATTTTTAAATGTTAAAACAGCCTTCCATGATTCAATTTGCTAATCTCTCATTCAGTATTTTTGCATCTATGTGCAACAGTGGTTAGTCTAATTTTTTTTAATATTTTGTCAAGTTTTGGTACTACAGTTATTCTGGCTTCATAAAACAAGTGGGAAGTTTTTTCTTCTCTGTTTTCTGAAATAATTTACCTAAAATTGGCTTAACGTCTTTCTTTCATTTCTGATAGGATATTATTTCTTCCTTTGGTATCTGATAGGATTCACCAGTCAGAACTTGTAGGTCTAGAATTTTCTCTGGGGGAGTATTTGATAATTCAAATTATTAGATATAGGACTATTCAAATGATCTGTTTTTTCTCAAGTCAGTTTTGGTAAGTTGTATTTTTCAAGAAATCTGTTGAATTCTTAAGTTATGGATAATCCTTTGAATGTCCTTTAAATGTCTGCAGCATCTGTAGTAATTATCCCTCATTTATTACTAATATTGGTACTTTCCATTCTCTCCCTTTTCCTTGATCCATCTAGCTAGACTTTTACTAAGCTTCTCAGGCTCTTCGAAGAATGGATTTTGGATTTTGTTAACTTTCTTTATTGCTCACCAATCTTCTATTTCCTTGATTGCTACACTTATTTTTATTTTTTTATTTTTTGTCTATTTACTTTGAATTTACTTTGCTATTCTTTTTGTGGCTTCTTAAGGTGAAATAAGAGGTCATTGATTTTTTTTAAGCTTTCTTTTTTTAAAAATACAAGCATTTAAATCAACAGTTCCCTCTAAACACAGCTTTCGTTCCATCCTAAAATTTTTGATATATTGTATCTTTGTTAGCATTCAGATCAAAATACTTTCTAATTTCCCTAATTTCTTCTTTGGTCCATATACTATTTAGAAGTGTATTAACTATCAAATATTTTAGATATTTCTAGATATTGTGTTGTTACTGACCTCAATTTAATTCCACTGAGGTCAGAGAACAGCTCTATGTGATTTTAATCCTTTTCAATTATGGCCTATCTTGATGAATACGTGCACTTGAAAAAAATAGCATTTTGGGGCTTCCCTGGTGGCACAGTGGTTGAGAATCCACCTGCCGATGCAGGGGACACGGGTTCGTGCCCCGGTCCCGGAAGACCCCACATGCCGCGGGGCAGCTGGGCCCGTGAGCCATGACCACTGAGCCTGTGTGTCAGGAGCCTGTGCCCCGCAACGGGAGAGGCCACAACAGTGAGAGGCCGCGTACCAGAAAAAAAAAAAAAATAGCATTTTTTAGTTGTATAGTGTTCTACAGATATCAGTTAGGTCAAGGTGGTTGACAGTACTGTTCAGAACATTTATGTCTTTACTTTTTCTTTTTTTCTAGTTTCTGAGGGAAGGGTGTTAAAGTCACCAGCTATAATTGGAATTACCTATTTATTTCTTTAATTCTCTCAATTTTAAATGTCTTCTCACCAGTGTCTTTTTATCATTACAAATGTAAATGTCTTCTCACCAGTGTCCTTTTATCATTACAAAGCATCTTTCTATCCTTGATAAAGCTCTTTGTCTTGAAGTCTGTATCAGGCAGAGTCCAGAGATCACACAGCATTTGAAGAGCAAGTTTCATGTAAAGAATTATTAATTAGTAACAGAGGATTCATTACTAAGGGGAAAAGAGACCTCTAAGGAACACAATAATAGCTGATACAGGGAGCAGCCACTACCTCTGGGGCAGAGGAATAGTACCCAAGGAAGAGGACCCTAACTAAGCAAGAGACTCAGACCTTGTTGGAAAGTGTCTGATTTGACAAACTGGTGGCAGAGAAGGTCAATGAGGTACCACGGGCCGCAGCTCTCATGTAGGAAAGAACACACTAGTGAGCTGATGAAATTCACTAGGAAATTATCTACTGAGGCATCACTGAGACTCACTGAAAGCTACCTTCTGAGGCACCAAATGAATGCTCCTGGAAGACACCTGCTAGGCTGCTTCTGAAACTCACGGGGAAGGTGCCTAGGAGGCACCTGCAAGAGTCACTGGATTGCCAGCTCGTGTGCTGGTGTCAACTTGCTAAGAAGCCACCCACAAGGATGCCACTGACAGTCCATGGGGAGTGAGCACCACTGGAGGTCCTGCACATACACTGTGGACCACCACATACCCTGGGAGAGAGTAAGGAGAAAAGCACACCAATCAGGGAGAGAAGCCTTTTCCTCCTGCGGTGGCCCTACAGCGCCCTCTACTGACAAAAGCTAACAGAACCGGCAAAGGTGAAATATTTACAGGGTCCACCTCCAACATCACAAAGCAGGCCAAGGAGGATTTGGAGATGAGAAACCATAAATTATTTACTGGCAAAAGGTGTAATTTGTTTGATATCAAATCAAGCAAGTCCTGCCTCTTTATGTTTACTATTTGCATGCTTTATCTTATTCTGTCCAAATACTTTCAACCAATCTGCATCTTTATATTTAAAATGCATTTCTTTTAGACAGCAACTATAGTTGGTCCTTGTCTTTTTTTAATCCTTCTGTCAAGTTTCTGATTTTTAATTGGAGTGTTTACTTCATACACATTTATTGTAACTATCGATATGGTTGGTTTTAGCTCTACTAGCTTATTAATTTTTTTTCTGTTTTTGCCTCCTCTGTTTTTGCTTCTTTCTTCTTTATGACCTTCTTTGGAATTTTTTTTAGAATTCAATTTTTATTTTCTCTCTTGGCCTTTTAATATATCTCTTTGCATTTTTAAAAGTGACCACTCTATTGATTACAATATACATTCTTAAATTTCCTCTCTGCTTAGAATTAATCTTGCAACATTTGTCATAAAATGTAGAACTCTTGCAACCCCATAGGTCCATTTATCTCTTCTCACCTTCATTTGGGTTATAATTGCCCTGTTATTACAACTACATACATTATAATTCCCACAAGACAATGTTACAGATTTTGCTTTAACGAGTCCTATATATATATATATATATATATATATGTATATGTTAAATAAGAGATTTAATAGAAAAACCTAGTCTATTATATTTACCCAGATACAACTCCCAGTACCTTTTCTTCCCTCCCAAAGACTCAAGTCTCCATCTGGTATAACTTCCCTTCAGCCTGAAGCACCTCCTTTTATTATTTCATGTAGCGCAGATCCTCAATCAATAAATTCTCTTAGTTTTGTTTTATTTTAAAGTGCCTTTATTTCAGCTTTATTCTTGAAAGAAAATATCAGTTGATATTCTTATTCTGGGTTGTTTTTCTTTTTAGCACTTTAAAGATATTTGCAGCACTTTCTGGACTCCATGGTTACTGATGAGAAGTCAGCAATATTCTGCATGGTTATTGCCCTTTAGGTAATGTGTCATTTTCCTTAGGTGCTTTAAAGGTTTCTCTTCATCTTTGGTTTTCAGCAGTTTGACTATGATTTCCTTAGATGTGATTTTCTTTATATCTATCATGCTTGCAGTTCTCTGAATTCTTGAACTTGTAAATTTATGTCTTTCTCAATGTTTGGAAAAGTTCAGCTGTCTAGGGCTCTCCAGAAAAGCAGAAACAATAGGATAGAGAGAGAGAGAGGTATAAAAAAGGGGAAATTTATTATAGGAATTGGTTCACGTGATTACGGAAGCTGAGAAGCCCCATGATATGCCATCTATAAGCTGGAGAGCCAGGAAATAACGGTGGTATAATTCAGTACATAGGAATCAAGGAACTGATATCTGTGGGCAAGAAAAGATGGATGTCTCAGCTGAGGGAAGAAGTGCAAATTCACCCTTCCTCCACCTTTTACTTTTATTCAAGTTCTCAGCAGATGGAACAATGCCCACCCTCATTGTGGAGGGTGATCGTCTTTCCTTGGTCAACCCATTCAAACGCTAATCTCTTCTGAAAATACTCTCACAGACATACCCAGAAATAATGTTTACAGTTATCTGGTCATCCTTTAGCCCAGTCAAGTTGACACATGGTATTAACCATGCCATGAGCCATGATATCTTTAAGTAATTTTTCTGCCCCTTTCTTTCCTTCCCCTCCTTCTGGATATTCAGAAGGAAACCTTTTGTTATTGTCCTAGTTCCTTTGAGTCTCCTTTCATTTATTTCAATATTTTTTTCCTCCCTACTCTCAGTTCGGATAATATCTAGACTCTTTCCTCCATCATCTCCATTCTGTTAAGTCCACCCAGGGAATTTTTATTTCACAGATTGTATTTTTCACTTTGAGAATTTCCATTTGGTTATTAGATTCATTTCTTTCTTTATTGAGATTGTATGTCTTTTCATTCACCACAACCATATTTTCTCCACTTCACTAAGCATAGTCAAAATGGCTTCTTTAAAACGCTTGTCTGCTAATTCCAACCCTTGGGTCATCTTAGAGTTGATTTCAGTTGGTTGTCTTTCCTCTTGCAACTGGGCTACAATTTTCTGGTTCTTGGTACATCAAGTCATTTTGGATTTTATTCTGGTCATTGTGATTATTATGTTGTGGAACCTCTAGATTCAGTTACAGTTCTGAAGAGTGCTGATATTTTTGTTTTAACAATTAACTTGGGGTCTCAGTCAGGGTTCTCCCAAGAAACAGAACCAATACGTATGATTATGATAAAAGAGATGTATTTTAAGGAATTAGGTCACAAAATTACAGGGCTGGCAAATCTGAAATCTGGAGGCTGGAGGCTGGAAACTCAGGTGGGATTTGATGTGCAGTCTTGAGGCAGAATTCCTTCCTCTCCATGAAAACTCAGTTTTTGCTCTGAAGGCCTTCAGCTGATGGGATGAGGCCCACCAGCATTATCAAGTGTAATCCCCTTTAGCTTAAGTCGATCCATTGTAGATATTAACCATGTGTACAAAATACACAGCAGCACCTAGATTAGTATTTGATTAAGTAACTGCAAACTAACTTAGCCTAATTGACATCTAAGACTAACCATCACACTTGGTTAGACTCACACCGCAAAGTTGCACACTTGTAGTAGATGTGCATTCTTTAAGCCTTAAGTACAAGCTACTTTCAGCTTGCCCCACACATGTAGGAATAAGCCGGAGACTTGAACAGAGTTTATAAACACACTTTGGCTCTCTTTTCTGAGATTCCTCTCTCACTTTTCAGGGGCTGTGGTCACCCTGAACTCTTTTACTTTGTTCTTCAAGCTGGAAGGACTGGGTGTTTTGTATCATAGATTTACCCGCTCAGCATAACATCAGTTTGGCTTGTCCTCAGGTTAAATACCGTAAAAATGAAAAACATACCCCAGACTACACCCTTCTTTCAAATTTTTTGTTTCCCTCCAGAATCCACCTGCTATTTTGTCACTTTCTAGTGTCTGCACATCATTGTTTTGATTTTCGTTCTTGCTTTTGTATTTAGCCCACAGTTTACAGATGTGACCTGTGGAAGGGTAGGATCTGGTAGGAGTTTACTTGGCTATACTGAAAGCAGAAACCTCACAGACATTGTGACTATTAAATGAGACAATGAAAGAAAAAGCTCAGCACATTTCTGGCACGTGGTGAGTGATCAATAAATTATAGCTATTATTATTTATTAGGATGAGCAGCTAACAGAGTAGTTGTTCTGGTTAAACATTTGGTTCAATGCCAGACTCTAGATGGCTCTAAAGGTTCAGGGGGCAGCAAATCTCCAGATTCCTCAGGAGATTTGCTGAGGAAAATTAGGAGCAAGGCAGGACGTCGGGGTCATAGCCAAAGTTATTTTCCAAGGCTCTTTCCAGCTCCTTCCAGGAACCAGTGCTAATTGGGGAACTGAGGCAACCATCCCACTGTAAAACTGAAACTAATCCAGAAATTTTTCTAAAAGCAATAAGAGAAAACTGGGGCTTGGCAAGCACTCAAGACTAGACTATGCGCCCACTACTATAATGTAATCAGGGCAAAGATTTTTGTCTGGTTTATTAATGTATGTATTTCCCAGAGTCCAGCCCAGTGCTTGAAACATAGTGGGAACTCCATAAACGGTTGAAGGAATGGATGAAAATTCAGAGAGCAAGACGTCTTTGAACTTCTGCTGGATGAGTTTGAATGTGCTCTTCTGAAGGAAGATGTGCTCAGAGCAGAAGAAAGCTGAGCCTGTGGGTAGGACATAGCACCAGTGGCAGCAAGTAAAACGCTGAAAGGGCAGATAAAACCCTTCTCCATAGAGCCTCCCTCAATCCGCTCAGCCAAAGGAGTGACCTTCCATCTCAGTCTGTCCTGGGGCTGCAAAACATTAAGACCGAATGAGTGGCCTGTGTACAACCTCTATTTGAGGTTTCATCAACATCTTGAAGCAGTTTTTGATCATTTAGGGTTTGGCACCCATCAAAACACGGGCTCTGCCAAACCCTCACTTTCTTTTATGTTTCAGCTCTAACACCCCTGAAAACAATCTTGAGCCTGTTGATTCTACTTCTTCAGTTTCACTGTGTCGTCAAAACATTCACTTTAAACATATCACTGGCAGTCAAAGGAATCTTCAGCTACTGGTCAGGGCAATGAGTCAGCTAGACCCGGACTATCTTCCCAGCCATGCACTGATCCTTCTGTCACTTTCACATCCCTCAGTCTGTCCCAGACACAAAAATCTTTGCACTGAACCAGAAGCTTTCACTATTATTTAAAGGAAGGTAATTTTTTTAAAAAATGTATGTGCTCATTAGAAGATATCAGGGGAATTCAGATTAACATGGATCAATCTAAGGAAAATATGACCACCCAGAGGTAAGCACAGTGAACACGAATCCTTCCATTCCATAGTTTTTCTCTGCCGTATATCTTATGCAATTGGGATGATGGTATAGCATAATTTTCTACCATTTCACTTAATAGAAAGGGAAATTTCATGTTATTAAATATTATGCATCTATACAATTATAATGCCTATCCTTATCCATTCCATCAAGAAATGTTTATTGAACATCTGCCAGATGCCTAGTAGAGAAGACAAAGCCCCTGGCCTCAGGGAGCTTGCCGTGTTGTGGAGGAGACACACAATAAGAGAATCACTTAAGTTGTAAGGGCTGTAAGGGAGACTGAGGCAGGGTAGGAGGCTTGCGTGCTGTCTGAGGGGAAGTCTGTCTGAGGAGATGCAATCAAGCAAAGATCTGGTTAAAGTGAGCCTCCATAATACTCCGTGAAATGAATGAACAATAATAATTCACAGGGCTTCCCTGGTGGCGCAGTGGTTGAGAGTCCGCCTGCCGATGCAGGGGACACGGGTTCATGCCCCGATCCGGGAAGATCCCGCATGCCGCGGAGCGGCTGGGCCCGTGAGCCATGGCCGCTGAGCCTGCGCGTCCGGAGCCTGTGCTCCGCAATGGGAGAGGCCACAACAGTGAGAGGCCCACGTACCACAAAAAAAAAAAAAAAAAAAAAACAGGAAGAAGGAAAAGAAAAGAGCAAGTCACAGGGAACTGGAGGAATACAGAGAAGACAGAGGAGAGGAGATGATGTACATGCATGTGTGTTCGTGTGTGTGTGATGAGATAGTTACTGTGGCCATAGGTAACACGAGGTAAGAGAATGGAGAGAAGATGCTTTTCTACGTGACCAGAAGTATCAGCAGAAAATCCTATTTTATTGGCCAATAGAGGACTAAACGTAAAGGAATAGGGCTTTCTGATAACAGCCTAACATTTATCTCTGGTAAATGTTCTATTTTCACCAATATTGCCCTCTTGGTGGCCACTGGCTAGCCAGAAGCAATTACACCCTTCTTAAATTCCCATAGAATTTTATCTGTACCAAGCATAGTGCATGGTAATTGGAAGGGGTGAAAAAAGCTATTTCCTGAATGAAAAAAACACCTTAAGAATGGCACTTAATATAGCCTATCCCATATTATAGTTACAGACAATTTTTTCCCTGAGGTGTTGTCAGGTCCCTAGAAAATAGTCCTTCATCTTATATATTTACAGTATTTGGTACAGTAAAGAATATTCTGTTAAGGGAGACAGGAAGAAAGGAGGTAGGAATAAGACTCAGTAAAGGCACGAAAAGCAATTAAACAAAAGCCATTGCAACAGGGACCAGGAATTCCAGAGGAGCCAAAAAAGAAAATGAAAAGATAAGACAAAAAAAAAAAGGGGGCTTCCCTGGTGGCGCGGTGGTTGAGAGTCCGCCTGACGATGCAGGGGCCATGGGTTCGTGCCCCGGTCCGGGAAGATCCCACATGCCACGGAGCGGCTGGGCCCGTGAGCCATGGACGCTGAGCCAGCGCGTCTGGAGCCTGTGCTCTGCAACGGGAGAGGCCACAACAGTGAGAGGCCCGCGTACCGCAAAAAAAAAAAAAAAAAAAAGGAGGAAGAGGAGGAGAATTGGGCAAGAGGGAAGAAGCAGGGCAGCCACACTCACAGTGGACAAACCTTAATCCCAAACCGTCCTCTGATCCAACCAGAAGCAACTTGTCCACTCTTACTAGGCCAGCCATGTGACTTGGCAAGTTTGAATTAGATTCAGAAAAAAAATGCCAAGGCCTGTCTGGTTCCAGCGCAGAAGACATAAGCATTATAAAAGTAACACTAAAACAGCAACAACTACTACCCCCAGCATTTCCACCCTCTTTGAGTACCTACTATGGGTATATCAGGAGTTTGACAATTTGTATCTTATTTAATTCTCACCACAGGATGGGGCATGATTATTCCTCATTTCAAAGTGAGGAAAATAAGGTGCAGAAAGGTTAAGTAGAAAGGCCAGAATCACAGAGAAAAAAAGCTGCAAGGCATAATTCAAACTCAGGTCAGTTTCAATATGAAGTCATGCTGTATAAACTAGCCCATGGAAATGCCTCTCTGTAGAGTAACTGATGCCTGTCTAGTGCTTCAGAAGTTGTTGCATGCTCTTAACCCCCCTCCCTGCAATCAGAAGCCCTCTCAGGTGGCCACAACCTCCCTGGGGCCCCGCAGCGACAGACACCCTAAGGAGTATCTGATCAGCTTCATTTGCTGCCTGGCTTGTACAGTCCAGGCAAAAAGCTGGGCTGCATCTCAAGGTTTATCTCTGCTCAGCAGCTGCTCGGGGCTGTGTGACCGCCCCCAGCCCACACTTTCCTCTGTTCTGTGCCACCGTCATGGGGCAGTAATGCACCATCCTGTATGTTCTGCTGGCGCTCCTTATTCAGTGCATGTTCACATAGGCTTGAACACTTCTGGGTGGAAGGAAGACCTAGAAGGGGATTCTAGGCATGTGATTTTAAATAGCTAATGTGGACCACACACAAAATTTGTCAGTGCTTATTTATAAACTGCTTCTGCTATTTTGTATGAGTTTCTCCTTTAGCCTTCTTACTGAATCCCAGAGAGGCAATTCCATGGACTAGTCTATGGCATGGGCTTCCCATTGAAACAGGCTGGGCTTGAATTATGTCTCTGTAGCTTCTCTGCTCTGTGAGTCTAGGCTAGTTACTTAACCTCTCTATGCCTTCTTTTTTTCTTTAATTTTTTTAATTGAGATATAATTGACATATAGCATTATATTAGTTCCAGGTGTGTAACATGATGAGTCAATATATGTGTATATTGCTAAATGATCACCACAATAGGTGCAGTTAACATTCATCACCACACAGAGTTACACATTTTTTTCGTGCAGTGAGAACATTTAAGATCTACTCTCTTAGCAACTTTCAATTATACAATGCAATATTATTAATTGGAGTCACCATGCTGTACATTACATCCTCAGGACTTATTTGTTTTAGAACTGTAAGTTTGTACCCCTTCACCCATTTTTCCCAACCCCTATCCCCTACCTGTGGCAAACACAAATCTGTTGTTCTCTGTGCCTTTTTTAAAATTCCACATATAAATAAGATCATGCAAGATTTGTCTTTCTCTCTCTGATTTATTTCACTTAGCATAATGCCCTCAAGGTCTATTTATGTTGTTGCAAATGGCAAGATTTCATTCGTTTTTATGGCTGAGTAATATTCCATTGTGTGTGTATGTGTGTGTATACATATATGTGTGTATGTGCGTATACATACACATATATATGTATATATTTCTCACATTCTCTTTATCCAATCATCCATCAGTGAACACTTAGATTGTTTCCCTATCTTGGCTATTATAAATAATGCTGCAATGAATGTATGGGTGCAGGTATATTTTTGAGCTAGTGTTTCATTTCTTTCAGATGAATACCCAGAGTGGAAGTGCTGGATTATATGGTAATTCTATTTTTAAATTTTTGAAGAACCTCCATACTGTTTTGCATAATGGCTGCATCAATTAACATTCCTACCCAACAGAGCACAAGGGTTCTCTTTTCTCCATGTCTTTGCCAACACTTGTTATTTCTTATCTTTTTGATGATAGCCATTCTAACAGGTGTGAGGTGACACCTCATTATGGTTTTGATTTGCATTTCCCTGATGATTAATGATGCGAGCACCTTTTCATGTGTCTGTTGGCCATCTGTATGTCTTCTTTGGAAAAATATCTATTCAATTCCTCTGCCCATTTTTTAATTGGATTGTTTGAGTTTTTGCCATTGAGTTATACAAGTTCTTTCTTTATTTTGGATATTCACTCCTCTGTGCCTTATTTTCCTCATTTTGAAGTGAGGGATAATAATGCCCCATCCCGTGGTGAGAATTAAATAAGATGAAAATTATAAAACCCCTAACATACCCATAATAGGTACTCAGTAAATGATGGAAATTGTGGCAGTAGTAGTTGTTGCTGTTTTGATTGTTACTTCTAAACTTCTTATGTTGTTTGCCCTGGAACCAGACAGGCCTTGGCTTTTTTTCATTCTGCATAATATAAATCTTCAGTTCCTTAATAAGCGTCCACCATCATCTTATTTATTCTTCAAAATAACTCTGAAAGGAGTTGAGAAGAAGATATTAGCTCTTGATTTGGAGGGAGACAGAAGGTCTTTCTGGAAGAGGTGGCATTTGGGCCAGGCTGTAAAGGAAGATTTGATTCCATATCAGGGCAAAGTAAGAAGAAGAGCAGGCCAAAATGTTGGTTGCTGTGGAGGTCCCTTCAAAGTCTCCATGAGCACTACCTAGGAATACAGTTTGCATACTGATCTCCATCTTGGGAGATCAGCAAGCTTGGGGAGGGTCTTTAATGCCCTTAGAAATATGGTGTACTTGAGCACATTGTAAAGTTCATACAAAGGGTCTACAACAAGCTGGTGATGGCAGGAGAGTTTAAGGATGATAAAGATTGGTTTGAAGTAAGGTAACTAGAGGTTTGTGGGCTGCAGGATGCATTAGTAATGTTTTGGGTGGAAGCACCGTTAGTCACAAGCTACAGCTGTACATCTTTACAGTATTTAACATGCATTCTCCTAAAGGGACTTCACCTTAGAATCAGCAACTTTTTTATGGTCCAAACCATCTGCCTCTTAGGCATGCTGTGTATCACATACCCACACACACACACAAACACACACGATCAGGCCTCAGCATCAAGCGACTTCTTAATACTTGACTTTTTCTGATAGCCCCAACTGAACTCGTGTACCTTCCTTCCAATTAAATGGGAGTGTCCAACAAAAATCCATATATTTCTAAGGTAGAACAATCAAATCCTGAGCAAGTCAACTGAACTTTGCTCTGGCTGGTACTCTGATTTCTGCTTATGAAAGCTTAATTCATTTGCAAGTATGTATTAAGGGTAATGTATGGCGACTCACAATTAAAGGCATGCTAGGGGAGTGCCTCTCCCCAAATATTTGTTTTAAATTAAATGAACCATGTTTATTTATCTGAAGGTTCTTATCTTTTATACTAGAAAACATGGAAATATTTTTGCCACACATGGCAAAACAATAGCAGATATTTCTGCATCCTTTGGGTTCATAAATCTGATTGTTAATGGTTTTATACCAAATGAACATGGTAGAGGCAAATAAAAAGAGCTTTGGATTGAGAACATGAGGGTAAACATGAGCAAAACCCTTATAATCTGTTGAATGATGGTTGGCAGTAATAATGGTTAATATAACTATTTTATTTTTAATCTAATGTTACCCATGGCAAAAAATTAAAAAATCTAATGAGGGTAGAATAAAATGAAAATTAGCTGTCTCTCTCTTTACCCACTTTCCAAACCCTACTGCCCAGAAAAAGCCATTTTTAATTGTTTCATTTTCAGATCTTTGGCAATTACCACCATATTGCTAAATAATACCTTTATGTTTTTACTTTTTGATTCATCCACTGCAGACTATATATTGGGCTCCTTTCTTTAAAAGAAGCATTTGGTACCCTTGTATGACTTCCCTCCTGCCCTCCCAGCCTCCTGGGGGTTTTATTATTATTACTATACTTTCCTGATCAGTTTTTCTACTGGTTGTCTTTATAACTGCAGATACTAAATTTAAACCTCTGTTTCTTTAACCCTCACTATAGGTGGTATCAACTGGTTTGCTACTCTGTGAGATAAGAAAACTAGCTCCTCTATACTTTCCTCAACCTCTCCTTCTGGCTTTAATCATCCATTATTTTTATTTTGTCAAGGTTTTAGGCTTGCCAGGTAAAATTCAGGACAGCCAGTTAAATGTGAATTTTGGATACATAATGAAAAACTTTTAGTATAACTACATCCCAGATATTGCATGGGACATAGTCATACTAAGGAAATATGTGTTGCTTGTCTGAAACTCTACTTTAACTGAACACCCAAAATTTGTATTTGCTAAATCTAGAAACTCTACATTTCCATTCTCTTCTGAAACTGAACACAGTGATTTCCTAATTTATCTTCAGATTGGTTTAAAAAAACTCAACACCATCATATTTCACGATGTTGCTTTCCACTCCATGATAAGGAGTTCAGCTCAGGGCATAGAATCCCAGGACTGCTAAGGCAGAATATAGCTTGCATATGATTTAGTTGATTTACTTCATTTTAGTGAAGAAAAATCTCAGACCCAAAGGGGATAATGAGCTTACACAAACCCCCCAAAAATTCTCTTCTGAAACTGAACACAGTGATTTCCTAATTTATCTTCAGATTGGTTTAAAAAAACTCAACACCATCATATTTCACGATGTTGCTTTCCACTCCATGATAAGGAGTTCAGCTCAGGGCATAGAATCCCAGGACTGCTAAGGCAGAATATAGCTTGCATATGATTTAGTTGATTTACTTCATTTTAGTGAAGAAAAATCTCAGACCCAAAGGGGATAATGAGCTTACACAAACCCAAAACAAAAATTGGAGGTAGATATTTTATTCTTCTTTTTCTCTTTCCCACCATTTCCTCCCTTACCCCAAATCTGATTTTCCTGTCCACATTGGTATCTAAAGGCTCTGAATCAGGGTCTTTACTGTGCAGAAAGGGAGATGATATTAACAACTTGCATGCATTTCTCGTCCTACAATGATGGATCTGCTGTCCTCAGTAGCGTACTCACTAATGCTTTAGAGCTGGACAGACTGGAGTTCAAATCACAATTTCACACTTACTAACGCTGTCACCTTGAGCAAATCCCTAAACTCTCTAAACCTCAGGGCCAATAAAACCTGCTTTGTAGTTGTTATAAAGATGAACTGAAACGGTATATGTGGTACCCTGAGCATCATGCACGATGAACCATAACAGCAGCTCCACAATTTGGAGTGGCAGTTCTTAAGGAGAGGATAAGTCAAATCACTAACCCCTGCCTTACACCTGCCTGGGCATGAGACCGACATTAGCACCGCGGAAAGCTAACCGACAACATTTGCAGAGCCCCTTTGACTAGACGCTCACCCTCACTCTGTACTTCCTTGTTTCTCATGTCCTTATGCATTTATTTCATCAAGTATGTGCACTTCAAATTCTACGAGGTGCTGGAGTATTTAACACATCTTACTTTTGTCTCTTAAATTTTTGTTTAAGACACTCATTCATTCTCGGTCTATTCCCTGTTTCTTTCTCTGAATATGTGCTGGGGCATCTGGTGGGATGCATGGGTAACCAGCCTGGGCAGGGGTACAGACTGTTCTGTTGGATGAAACCTGAGGAAGAGCTCACAATCTCTCTCAGGTGGTTGCAGCAGCCGCCTGACTTGTCCCTTTGCCTCCTGTCTCTGAGCTCCCGGGCCAGCCTCCCTCAGTCCCCTACCACTCCCAGGGAGATGCATCAACAGTGCAGATGCTACCAAACCGCCTCTCTGCATAAATCAGCCACAACTCAGCAAGTCCCACTACGGAGGGTCCAGATTCCCTGGCCCAGCATTCAAATGGCCCAAAGCGCCCTCAAACCTCACCTCCACCCTGCCCCCCGACCTCACTTCTGACTCCCTCACACCAGTGCTTTGCTCCAGCCACATTATCACCCTTCTCCGAGGGTGTCAGCTTCACGCTTGCTCTGCCCAGAGAGCCCTCACTTCTCTTCCCCACAAGAGGAGCCTCTCTAAATACTTTATGCCCTATTTAAATAACACATCTTCTGGGGCAGGGTTAGTAACTCCCTTTTCTACAGCTTTCTGCTAATACATTCAGATACTCAGCGGTGCCTCTGAGATATCATTCATCAGGTATACATCGTGGCTGTTAAAAGTCACTCAGGGCCAAAAAATGGGCTTCCGGGCCTTCTTCCGGATCACAGTATCATCAGCTTCAGTTGTGGATGCTCAGTCCTCTTCCATCCCCTGTACACAGATTACAGCATATTCCACCCAAATCCAGTCTTCAGCCTCTGCTGCTTCCTTACCAGCACCATCCAGAGTGAACCAGGCGCCGTACTCTACAGATCCACTACTAATTCTGAATTCCATCCTGCCAGGTACCACACATACCTCTTTTGTTTCACTTACCACTTTAAACATTTATCTTCTTTACACCCTTGCTTTGCCTACTAGACTGAGAAGTCCTCAAGATCAAGGATTGAATAGAAATGTATTTTTTTATCCAGTAAATGCCTAGCAGACCGCTAGGTTCACAACAGAAATTCAAATGCATAGTTGAATGAATGAATGTATGAATGAATGCATATGCCAAGGTTATGGAAGGTCTGACCAAATATCCAATACATCATAGTGACACGCCATGTGAGCCAAAGTCAGCAGTTACACGTCCCCAAGCAAAAGAAACAAGAACATTGTTTCATGTCATAATAAGTAGAGCATGTCAGAACTATAAAGTAATCTGTCTTTTCTACTAAAAAAAAAATCTTTAATAAAGAAATTTCAGAGCTGTCTGTCAGAAAGGTGACCCTCCTGATAGGTAATGAGAGAGCAGTGGCACGGTTGTCAAGGCGTCAGCCCCGGGGTACTGGGCACCAGAAGGGCTGGAGGCCCTTGCAAAGCCTCGGTAACCAGCACAGGGTGCTGCCTGACAGGCGGTGTCACTCAGTGAACAAAGCAACTGTGGATGCTGGGGCCTGGTGAAGCCCGAGGCTCCTGCACAGGCTTATGCCGGGGGACCCGACAAAACACACGAAGGCTGGGGTGGCCTTGAGAGTCTCTTGGCTTACATATGGGGGTTAGGGACTGTATGTTGCCCAGTCATCAAGAGCAATCGGAGACGCTGATGGAGCTCTGGTTTTGGAGTGCCTGCCGTGTACGTCATTTCATGTCCTCCTTGCAATGATCGTTCCCCAAAGATCAGTATGATTTGTCCCATTTCACAGCTGAATGGATTACCCAAACTATTCAAAGCTGAGCTTCCATGTTATCTGAACATGCTACATGCATGTGATGGTGCACAAGAGTAGAATGCAGGAGAACAGTGTCCTAAACTTGGGCTGCTGTTTACCAGCTGGGTGATTCAAGGTCTCTGAGCCTCAGTTTGTCCACCTGTAAAATAAGATTACATTAATAATACTTATAAACAGGTCCTTTTGAAAATCAAATGAATATATATATATATATATATATATATATATATATGGAATTTCTTCAAAATAAGTAGATGTTGTCATTGTTATCAGCCTTATAACTCAGCATCCACATTTTGGAACCTGTAGAGTTGAAAGAGATCAGACGTGTACAGGAAAATGCCTGACACATGATGGCTGTTATTTACCTCGCCAGAGTTTCTCAGCCTTGGCATTGTTGACATCTTGAGACAGATAATTCTTTATTATGGGAGGCTGTCCTGTGGATTGTAGGATGTATAGCAGCATCCCTGACATCTACCCACTAGATGCCAGTAGTGTCTACTGCCCCCAACCCTACAGTTGGGACAATGTCTTGGACATCGCCAAATGTCTGCTGGGCAGCAAAAGCACCCTCTGTTGAGAACTACCAGTGTAAGTATTCATTATGTGTCAGATTGTGCTAATAATTTTATATGTGTATCCACTTAAACATCGTAACACTCCTAAGAGTTAATATAAAGTAAACAGATTCCAGCCCCAGCCTTTTGAATCCTCATGAGCTGAGGTTTCAGACATCAGTCATGGAGTAGAGACAAGCCTTCTCCTCTGTGTACTATTCGAATTGCTGACCCACAAAATCTGGACACGTATTAAAATTTTTGTTTATTTCACCACTAAAAAAAAAAAAAGTAAACAGTACTATTCTCATTTGATAAGTGAAATGAAATTTCAGATGTTGTAATGAATGTACCCAAGTTCATGCAGAAGATGAGGAGCATAGATCTAGGCCAGGGCTCTGGGACTCTCAAGTCTATGACCTTCACTGTGCTCTACTGAAAAGGACGGAAGCCCAGTTTGGGTGGCTTTGGGTGAGCTGACAGACAAAAGAGATGCCAAGTGTTAAAACTGGCCAGCCCCTTCCAGCGCAAATAAATTTCACTACTACCTGATAATAGGGCTTATTCTTATTCTGACTCCTTATTCCTCCCATGATCAGGCTTCAGCTCATGATGATGACGATATTTATAGCGCTGACCTTTAGGCATATCCTGGTCTTCTGGACCCCAGACACTGTGGAAAGAGTTTCAGAACCAGCAAATGGGATTCAAGCCCTCCTTTGTTGACAAAGCCCAATTTTTTACCCACCACAGATGGCTCTTGACTATTTAACATTTGACTTTTTAGCAACGAGGACTTTTCCACTTCATGTGCTGCTGTCATTCAGTTGGTGAAATAAACACTGTGAACATGGAGATGCTGACCCCCAGACAACAGCAGTGTCCCCTCCCTCATCTGTGACAAGAATAACAGTAAGGACAGTTCTAATAGCAAAGTGACAGCGACAGGAAGTAAAACCGGTCTTGTTACCTTAATACAACTGAGTCAAGGACGGCAAATGTTGACTGTCCAAAAAGTAAACTCTGGCCTCAGTTGGACCCATTTTAGGCTGAAACTTTCCAGCTTGTGTTCATTTGTGCAAGAGAAGAGCCAAATTAAAAATTATGTATGAAATGAACTGACTATATGTCAACTGTTATGTCTAAAAAGTAAGATAAGTTAGTGAATGTTTAATGACTTTTAGCTTTTAAGGGAATGTCCTTATTCTACAAGTTTTTTGATTGACGTTCTCCTGCTTCAGGTTTCATACACATTTTCAAGGACACACAAATGAAAGTAGGGTATGCCATTCTCTCAAGCAGCCTTCCATCACACCTGGTTTAAAAGTCAGAGATGCAAGTCTCATACTCCCTTGGCTTCCTCGGTCAGTCATTCTCCCTCTCTCTCTTTACCCCTCTCCCCGAGAGGCCCGCATACCGCAAAAAAAAAAAAAAAAAAAAAAAAAAAAAAGTCAGAGATGCAAGTCTCATACTCCCTTGGCTTCCTCGGTCAGTCATTCTCTCTCTCTCTCTTTACCTCTCTCCTCCCATCTGACCTAAAAAGTGATCAGCCAGCAGAAGACTTGGGAAAGGCTCTCGTGTTGACATCCAGAGTGCATGTGTGATGAAATGACATCAGTCTGGTAACAGAGTCAGACTCTGCCTGCAGCGATGCAGAGATATTACATCTGGCAAATAGGAGGAAAACTCAGTGATGATGGTATCGAGAATGGACAAAAATAGTCTGTGTCCCATAGAGAGGAAGCGAGGGTATGGCGAGCGAGCCAAAGAGATTGTGCCTCGGGCTCCGCATGAGAGAAACACACACTTTACAAACCCAGATGTGGACAGTGTGACTCCATGCTTTGGGAGGCCCTCTTGTTTTGGAAGAAAAGAACATTCAAGCATGTGGCCTCCTGGTGCCAGGGCCTCTTTCAGTCAATGCCTCTCTGTTAGTCAGCCATGGCCTACTTCTCTTTGTTGGTCAGACTGAATTTTAATTGGCTGCCCCTCCACTCCTCCTACGCCACCTCTTTTGGGAAGCTGGCAAAGAGGTTAAATTAATTCACCAAGGAAGTGACTGGTTTTACTGGAAAGCAGAGCCCCTGACCTGTTGAAATGCCCTCTGGATGGACCCTTCCTTCTCTTTCCCAGACTCTCTCCTCCTGGCCCTCGCTTGTCCTCTTACTTTGGAGATGCCATTTCAGCCCAGCAGTCTCCATCTGTAAACAGGGGGAGGTGGGAACAAATATTGATTCAAGGGATTAGACCCACAAAAAAAGAAAAGAGTACCCTTGCTGCCAGCCAAACAGGGCATCATCTAAATACATCTGCCAGCAGAATAAGGTAAAGCTTGTACCCAGTCAAGAGAGATAATGGTCTGGGTCTTTGTCATGCCAGAGAGGAGGCGGCTTTGCATCCCTGGGTCACCCTCTGTTAAGCGTGCTTGAATAAGCAATGGCAAGAGGTTGCTGAGTGGTGGACTGTTCTGCCAGCTGATGCTAATGGTCTCACTTCCAACAGAACGCAGCAGGAATACGCTGCGGAAAACATCCCTTCAATTCCGTGAAATTGACTAAGCATTGCATGGTGCCAGACCCTGGGCTGGGCGCTAACCACCTAATAGCAATGCCACCTTCTTCCTGCCCCAGAAGAGCCCACATTCTATTCTAAGAACCAGGGGGAGGACGCAAGGGAAGGAGAAGAAAAACAGAGCGTGTGCACTTATTCATTCAACAAACACGAAATGAGTACCTCCCTGGGCCAGGCGCTAATGTGTACCCCAGGGATAGAGAAATGAACAATACAGGAACATACAGAGTTTATTCTTTGTCTGGTACTTGTCTGAGCCTTCCAATGGTCCCTATAACATGCCTAGGAGACCATTATTATTATTAGCCCCATTTTACATATGAGGAAAGTGAGGGAACAGAATTAAGTAACTTACCCACACTCAAAAGTGGCAGAGTTGGAATTTGAACTTGGACAACCTGGGCCCAAAGCTTAAAGAAGGGAGTGGGGTGGAGGGGTGGGATATTAGATGGAGGCCATTCTCAAGAGAGAAGATTTGAGCTGAGAACCTGAATAACCAGAACGAGGCAGCTGCTGACCACGAACCAGATCTGTGCTGGGAACTTTAAGTGTTCTCCCCCTTTATTCCCACAACAGCCCTGACAGGCAGGTCTTAGCACCCTCACTTCCAAAGAGGAAATGGAGGCTCACAGTTAGGTAAATCACACCAGGATGCATGACTTCGACGTGGCAGGGTTGGGATTGGGGGCCAGATATTTCCAACTCTAAAGTCTATGCTTTATCTGCCAGCCACACTGTGCCACCAGATGGACAATATTGCTATAATTATATCTAGAAAATTTGAAAGCTCATGGGTATGGATATGTCTCACCTGGGATGGACTTCATGGGCGAAAAGTTACTGTAACAGAGACCTACAGGATGAGTTGGCCAGTTTTATGAAAAGAGGCGGGGCTGGGGTGTAGGAATTCTCAGAAGCAGCACAAGCAGAGGCACAGAGCAACTAAATGCCAGGGCATATTTAGGAAACAGTGCTCAGGTGTGATTAGAACTATGTGCAGTAGCTGGAATGTTAAGAGAAGAAACCGGAAGGCAAGTTTGGGGCAAGTTTTTGTTTTTTGTTTTTGTTTTTGTTTTTTGCGGTACGCGGGCCTCTCACTGTTGTGGCCTCTCCCGTTGCGGAGCACAGGCTCCAGACGCGCAGGCTCAGTGGCCATGGCTCACGGGCCCAGCCGCTCCGCTGCATGAGGGATCTTCCCGGACCGGGGCGCGAACCCGTGTTCCCTGCATCGGCAGGCGGACTCTCAACCACTGCGCCACCAGGGAAGCCCTGGGGCAAGTTTTGAAGAGCGTGGGTTGCTATATTAAATTGAGTGACATGCAGAATAGACTATATTAAAATCATAAAATCTCACTATAACATGAGACCATGGAATGCATTTCAACTGGCATTTATTAAGCACCTCCTACATATAAGGTTCTAAATACGGAGCTCTGGTTAAAACAAATGGCTTTTGCTATCAATTCTTGTCGCAAAATCTCTGTAATGTGTATCAGTCTGCTTTCTGGACCTGGAAAGTATGCTGCACCAGGCCTGACTCAGGCATTGTTTTCTGGTTGAGGATCCTGCCTTGGGGTCACCAGCTTGAGCATCAATTTTCATTTCAGAGCCTGTGGATCTAGGAGGAGAGAAGATTGGAATGAAAATCTGTATTGACCTCAGAGCAGTCTTTGGAAGGTGCTTTTCTAAAAAAAATTTGATATCAGCTCATTTTATTCTGCTTTGCCTTTTTTCTCAGGAAAATAACAAAATGAAGCAAGTGCAGGGAACACATCCTGTAAATAGCAGGCTCTCTGGTTAGCTAGTTTCTGACCAAGCCCAATTGCAGGTGTCTGTCTGTAGGCAGCAGCCAAGCACCCCAAGAGGCTTGTCCTTAGTCTCAGCCTTAGTTTCCTCATCTGCAACAAAGGGATAATAACAGAGGCTACATCACAAAAATAAATAATGTATATAACATACTGGCATGTATAGTATATGAGCAAGCACTCAGCATGTGTTGGACTGGATTATAATTATCAGTAATAATAATTCTACCAAGTATTACTTTTAAAGTGAGAAGTTGGAAGGAAAATTTGTTGATTGGGGACTAAAGAGTCCCCTTATCGAGGCAAATGAACCACATTTCAAGCCCCTATCTAAGCCCCTACACACAATGCTTGCATTTATTTCTCAAACAGCACTGAGAGAGAAGGATTATTAACCCATCTCAAAGATGAAAAACCCGAGGTTGGGAAATTAAAGAACAGCTGGGGATAGGCACTGTTTGACACTTGATTAGTACACGACATATTCAGCTCTCATCTAACAAAATATTTTTGAGGGATTATAATCTTTCCTGCACTGTGCTAGGCTCTGCTTGGTGTACAATCAACAAAGTTGACATGGGGTTTCCTCTAGTGGAACTCAAAGCCTAGTGACTTGCTTACAAAGAGATAGTAACAGGCGGGGCTCATTTAGAACGGGAAGGTAACTTAGGGGGAAAGGGATCCAGGTGAATGAAATAGAATGCTCAAAGGACATGAAACTGGAAAGAATTTCGTATTTTCTTGGAAATTATAAAGGGTCAAGTGGGTGAAGCCAAATGCATGAGGCAGAGTGATAACAACACTCTGAGAAAACAGGGAGTGGCCAGACCATGTTAGCCTCACGAAGAAATGTGTACTCTGATTTAGAAAAATTACTTGTGGAACTTCTTCACTACCTTTTTGGTTGCCGTTGAATGGGAGGATCTAGTCTGGGGACTAAGTGGATGAAAGATGCCATCTCAATCAGGACTATATTCATTTCTCATTTGCATAAAATCAGATTTATAGTACTTAAGCAAATTATATAACCAGATTTTAAAATCACATAAGCAGAAATTTGTAGATAGGTCGGTGCAAGAATTGTCAAGGCCAGACTTTTCATAAATTTCTTAGCCTTTTCCTCATGCCCACCATATGGCTGCTATAGCTCCAGCATCACATCTGCATTCAAGTCAGGAGAACTGGGGAGAATCATATAGATAGGTTCAACAATAATGGTGATATTTGAATCTGTAAGTAGGAGTGTAGCTTAATGTTTATTCATTTTATCATCATGCTTTATAACATATACATACTTTATTTACAGTCCTTTATTATGTGTCTAATAGTATGTAATAAAAATTTTTAAGAGAAAGCAAGTTATCAAACAGCATGAATAAATAATATGAAACCATTTAAAATTTCTAAGTATGGAGATAGGGATATATGCAAGCATATAAAATACTGCATGTAAGTTAATGGTAGTTTGTGTATTCTTCTTTTGAGGCTTTCTATATTTTTGAAATTCTACAATAGATATGTCTTATTTGGGTAGCAGAAAATATAGAAAAGAATTATTATCGAAAAATTTTAAAGCATGATTGTTTAGTTCGTTGGTTATAAGAGGTGACAATTCCCATTCACTTGTCACTGAATTTCTTGAATTGGGCATTGACAAATATCCCTGAAAGTTAACAAATTTCTTTTAATCTGTTTAGTGGCTCCCCAGACGTGTTATTCCATAGCCTTAATTCTCCTCCAAATCTCTTTCATCCATTAGAGGAAGGAATTTTCTAAAATATTTTTGAGTGATGATAATAGATTAGGATGGGTGAAAGTGGAACAAATAGTGTTTTGTCTGGTTAAAAAAAAAAAAAAAAGATCTTATTGCCTGTACACACTTTAAACACTTTCAGGCTCTTCTCCTAGTATGGGGACTGTGTTTATGTCATGGATGCTGTCTGTGGAGAAGGAAATAAATTAGAAAACTAGAAAACATGTTCATTGACTTTTGCCAGATATTTCCTACATCGGTGTTCATAACTATGGTTAACAAAGCCCTTCCTATCTGCAGGTGAGAAAAACTGCCTGTTCTTGCTTCCTGCATCAGATCCACAGCCTTCAGAGGCAAAACCAAGGCTTGAGGCTCAGTGATTTCCAATTTTCCCAAGAACAAGAGCTTCTTTCTAGAGTCAGAGTATGACACACCAAATAATTTTATTATCTTTTGATTGGAAAAGAGTCAAAATATACATACCAATTTCAAGAGTGATTTGAGAGTCTTATATTTTATCAATTATAAGCACAGCTCCATATATGTGAAGACATAATTCAGATACGTACCAGAGATACCAGTTTTTTAGGCATCCAACATTGTTTGTTACCCTTGTGGATTCCAGATCCCTTGCAATGGCACCCTGAGATGTGGAACCATGCATACAAGTTGGCATTCACTCTTCTAGTCCAAACCATTCATTCTGAGGACGTGAGGCTTAGAGAAAGGAAGTGACTTGTAAAAGGCAGCCCCACTAGTCAGTGGTGGGGCTGGGATGGAAACTCAGGTTTTTTTATTTCCAATCATGTATCCCCAAGGTATCACAAGACCTGCATAAACATTTCAGGGGCTTCCCTTTCTGTTTCTGCAGGCATATTGAATGACTTCCTATGTGATTTATAAAAATAACACTGCATGATTCCTCTTACGTGAGATATCTAAAATAGTCAAACTCATAGAAGCAGAGAATAGAATGGTGGTTGCCAGGGTCTGGGGGAAGGGGAAATGGAGAGTCACTGTTCAACAGGTAAAATGTTTCACTTAACCTAGATGAGCAAATTCTAGAGATCTGTTGTATAACATAGTGCCCACAGTTAACGACACTCTATTCACACTGAAAAATTTGTTAAGAGGGTAAATCTCATGTTAAGCATAAGGAAAGTTCGGGTGGTATTGGTTATGTCCTTGATTGTGCTAATGGTATCATGGGTGTTTGCATATGTCTAAGCTCATCGAATTATACATCTTCAATATGTGCATTTTTTGTAGATCAATTATACCCCTAGAAAACTGTTAAAAAAAAAAAAAGACAGTCTTTGCAGCTAAGCATGAACTGTCTCCCGTTGACTATGGAAAACAAAATGGCGGTTATGAAAAAGAGTGCCATCTCTACTCCTTCTTTCAACAAACATTTATCACACACTGGAGATGGAACTGCCTTGATGACTGAAACTGTCTTGAGGAGCTAGCAGTCTAGAAAGGGAAAGAGAAATATGCAAGTAATGGCAATATAAAGTGATATGGGACAATTAAGATCTGGTACAAATTCAGTGGGACCCCAGTAGAAGGGATGAAGAACTCTTCCCTGAAACAAAGGCCACCGGATGAAGCGATAGCTGAAAATGGCCAAGTTCCTCTGAGGCTCCTTTTCTTCAGAGAAAACTTTCCTTAATTTCTTCCTTACGAACTTGGTTTCCAGAGTCTCCTCTAAAGGTGGTCCAGTTTGTCTACACCTCTGACAGGAAATAGATCTCTTATGTTCTGGCCTGAGTCTAGGAAAAAGAAACGGTCATCTCTATGATTCTAGATACACCCTTTTATCAGTGAGGAATTAATAAATACAATTTAAAAGATGAATCAGGGCTTCCCTGGTGGTGCAGTGGTTGAGAGTCCGCCTGCCGATGCAGAGGACGCGGGTTCATGCCCCGGTCCAGGAAGATCCCACATGCCGCGGAGCGGCTGGGCCCGTGAGCCATGGCCGCTGAGCCCGCGCATCCGGAGCCTGTGCTCCGCAACGGGAGGGGCTGAAAAAGGTCAGTGCAAGCAGAAGGAATATTTTTCTTTGCTGCTGGCATTCCTGAGCCACTTCTGGCCCCAACCCTACCTCCAAGGTGAATTTCCAGTCATACCCTAGTCCGTGATGAGTCAGGGTTCCGGTAGGAAGCAGAGGACATAGTCAAAATGCAATGATGGAGGGGAGTTGAATAAGGGGGTAATTTTGAAGGTACAGGCAGAGTGAGAGATCTAACAAGGGCTGGGGAAGCATCCCAGGGTGAGTCTGAAGGGACAGTATGAGCAGTGGTTCTCAAAGCTGGAAACCTGTGGGGTCCCTGAGACTCTGTTAGAAGTCCACAAGGTCAAAACCATTTTTCCAGTAATACTAAGATATGTTTTTGCCTCCTTCACTCTTATCCTGTCATGAGCGCTCAATGTAGTTTTCCAGAGGCTACATGACTTGTGATGGTGTCCTCACTCTGATGGCTTACTGGAATGCATGCTTGTGGATTCTTGTGTTTGAGAATTTCTCAGTTTTCATTTCTAACGTGGTAAACACTGAGAGAAAAACAAAAGCTCTTTGGGGGATCCTCAGCAATTTTTACGAGTCTAAAGGGGTCCTGAATCAAAACATTTGGGAACTGTTGGGTGACTGCAATTTGGAGAGAGTCACTGTGAAGATGGCCACCTGGCAGGACCTGGAAAACCATCACTGCAACCTGGCAGCGACCCGAGGTCATCCTCTCCCTCCCTCCAATCTGCCACCAGGTCCTCCCATTGGCCAAACACCACTCAAAGCCAGAGTGCAAGGGTGGCTGTTCTCTGAGAAACAGATCAGGGTAGAAAAGAGTGAATATGAAGGAGCCAATGGAAAACATGCACACATTCGGATAGTGGAAGGAAATTTAAAAGACAAAGCAGAGGGGAAGCAGGGATCCTTCAAAATGGGATCCAGAGAGAAAACCTCCAAACAGCTCCTGATCTCTTTTTTTTAAATTAGAGTATAATTGCTTTACAATATTGTGTTAATTTATACTGTACAGCAAAGTGAATCAGCTATATGTATATCCCCTCTTTTTTGGATTTCCTTCCCGTTTAGGTCACCACAGAGCACTGAGTAGAGTTCCCTGTGCTATACAGTAGGTTCTCATTAGTTATCTATTTTATACATAGTATCAATAGTGTATATTGATATATACTATTGATATTGTGTATATATATATCAATATATATTATATATGATATATATATATCAATATATGTTATATATTGATATATATAATAGTGTCAATCCCAATCTCCCAATTCCTCCCACCACCCCCTTCCCCCTTGGTATCCATATGCTTGTTCTCTACATCTGTGTTTCTATTTCTGCTTTGTAAATAAGATCGTCTATACCAATTTTTTCAGATTCCACATATATGTTTTAATATATGACATTTGTTTTTCTCTTTCTGACTTACTTCACTCTGTATGACAGTGTGACCCAGCAATCCCACTACTGGGCATGTACCCAGAGAAAACCATAATTCAAAAAGACACATGCACCCCGACGTTCATTGCAGCACTATTTACAATAGCCAGGTCATGGAAGCAACCTAAATGTCCATCGACAGACGAATGGATAAAGAAGATGTGGTACCTATATATGATGGAATATTACTCAGCCATTAAAAGGAATGAAAGTGGGTCCTTTGTAGAGACGTGGATAGACCTAGAGACCATCCTGAGCACTTTTTTCCATCCACTTAGCTGGCTAATGAGGAAGGATCTGAGTTTAAATCCTAACTATGATTTTCTAAATATGAGCAAGTTAATGGATCTCTCTGGGCTCAGTTTCCTCATCTCTAATATGGGATAACAATACCTAGCTTACAGGGCAGTTGGTAGGATTGACTGAGTTAATAGATACGCAGTACCTAGTTTAGATCCTTCACTAGCATCTATTTCCCTTTGCCCCTTCTGTGCAAACTCCTGGGAAGAGGATCCAGTAACTACTACCTTGAACCTCATGAGGGTTTCAGTTTTAAACCACAAACTGGGACTCTGATCACTTTCCTCTCTTGCTGAGGGTTTACTGGCAGGTTCTTCACTATTCAGAGCAGTTAGACATTTGGATGAAAAGAAAAAGAACACTCATAATAAAATGTCATATAAATACTAATTATGTCTTATGGGAATTAGTCCTTTAAAACAACCAACTCTTAGAATCCTAAGATTTCATTGAGACCAAAAAAAAAAAAAAAAACAGAATTTCTGCAGGACTGCTGACCTGTACGATTCCTTCCCCTACGTTTCTATCACCTCCCTCCGAAGTTCCTGACAGTGCGCTGGTTGCGGGGAAGAGATATTTGTTTAAGCCAGAGCAGACGGAAGCTGTAGTTGCTCTGCCCTGGTTTTTCTGCCCCTTTTTCTGGGTGTTTCTTTTTGTAGAATCCCTCCACAAAGCTCCAGTCACTACAGCCCTTTGATTCTTCCATGGGATGTTCAGCATTAACACATGTTTGAAACCTGCTGGGAGCATAAGCCCTGCTTACTAGAAATAAAGGTGTGATGAAGGAGATAGTCTGGTAACTGTCAGTCACATTTTGCAAAGTTATTACCTGGTTGCAAATCTGTAAGTATTAGGGGCTTCACTTTTTTTTTTTTTTTTTTAAGGAACATTCATTGCCTGTGGCCCCAAATGAAAGAATTTTATTTTCCCATTCTAATTAGTGGTGTTCATGTCTGTGGTTTCACCCCTTCGCTCTCTCTCTCCCCCAGCCCGTCACATTGCTCTCTCTCTCCACCACACACCCCCCTCCTCTCCAAACACACACGCTACTGTGTGGACATAATATAAATTAAAAATTGGAAACGCTTTAGTAAAGAAGCAAATCCGCCCCCCCATGAAAAACAAGCTCTAGGCCAAACTGCAAATTTATGTTGATAACATGCAGTTATTCATTTAAAGATCAGATGGAAACCGGGCAGCCAATTTATCATTCACATTGATGGACCGGATAAGTAACGGCTGGACCATTGTCGAAATGCAAATAACTTTTAACAGAGCACTCGGGTGGGGGGGGTGGAATGAGATTGATTATGAAGCTGGTTTTTCCTCCCATTACTCAAATGGGTAAATAGATGATAGATAAGGAGGGATGGGGGTGGAGAGTGTCTGGGTGGAGATTTCCACAGGAGCGGCTGTCTTCTTGTCACAGAAGGCAGTTAGCAAGTGAGTCTTTTTTATTCTGAGAACGCAGGTTGAACAGAAACTTAGGCTCTCCTACTGTATTTTGGGTTTTTTGCTTTTGATGATGAAAATGACAAGTCAAGGGGGGAGGGTGGCTGCAGAGAGGAAGGGGAGATATACATCCCTCAATCCATGATGAACTTGGATTCATCAGAGCTGTAGGATTGTTATCTCGACTCAGAGATCCCTTCTCCCAACATAGGTCCCCCACTGCCCCCCCCCACACACACACGTTCATCTCTAATGCAACCCCAAAGTTAGTGGTCAGAATTTAGACCGCCTGACACTTGCTCTCCCATGAGCTTTCTGCAGGTCTCTATGAAAACTCAAATCACATTCTCCCCAAGACTCTGCTCCAGTGAACCATGCACTGCAGTGTAGTAAAAAGACAAGGGCTTGAGGGTTAGTGATGTCATCAGCTCTGACAGGGAAGGCAGGAAAAAGAGCCAGATGTGGGAGGAAGACCATGAGTTCAGCGTTAAAGCCACATGGGCATGTCAACTGTAGTTAAAAGTCAAGGGTTTGGGGTGAGAAGCAGACTCCATCTCAGGGCACTAACTACAGTTGCGGTGAATTGCTCAGGGTCTGTCTTCTCTGACAAATATGAACCTGCCTATTCACCCTCATATCCTCAACTCCTGGCTCAGTAAATTGTGAGAGGGAGGGAAGAGAGGGAGTGGGGGATAGGGAGGAAAGGAAGAGAAATTGATGACCACGCAGGCATTCTTGATCATCGGCTTCTAGGCTATGGGTGTAAACTATACATCACCTTCTCAGATTATTTTACAAACCCTTACCACAAAAGAAGCAAAAGGAAAGAAACTTAACACATATTAAGTATCCACCATGTGTCAGGAAGAACGAAATCCTAGGATTTCTGCCTTCCTCTCCTATTTCCACCAGGTATTGTCCAGCAGTTGCTAAAGATGCCTCACCTTGCTGGAATATGTTGGCCACTCCATCGTCACTCCTTAGCAGATATAGGTGACTAAACGGAGTGTTCTAACTTGTATCCCCCTGTTCCTTTACATCCCCCCCTCTCATCTTCTGCTCTGAAGCTGGTGTGTCTTCTGTTTGTTTTTAAATAGATTACAGCACACGCCTTCCTTCCTCTTCCCTATAAACAAACTCTCCCGTTGTCCTGTCCTAACTACACTGAGAAGCCTCTTACGTTGTTCTGATGAGTCTCCACGCGTTCACTGGTCGATCAGACTTAAAAATAGGACTAACTGATGACGAATAGGAGCCAGGCTGAGCTATCTCTGCCTGTGAGTCTAATATGGTCAGAAAATTGTAAGTGGTGCAATGTAGCTTGACTTTGGAATTGTGCTTAAAATACTGGCAGGGAAGAGCATTTGCAGGGGCTTACCAGGTAGCAGCCCCTCTGCTAGACACTTCTTACAGCTCACACCTGGTGTGACCATACTGTGCAGTTTCCTCAAGACGGCACCAGTTTACCCCTGTTGTCCCAGCATAATTCTCAGCAGGACTCTCCCCACACAGTGTCCCCATTTGAACAATAAATTTTACATGCACCCTAGTCACACGTCATTTATAGTCTCTCATTTATCAACCTCTGAGTTGGTATCTCCAATAATCCCATTTTTAGACAACTGAGGCTCAATGAGGTCACATCACTGGCCTGAAGTCTGACAACTTGTGTGTTAGAATCCAGATCCCAAGTTAGGAATGACTGATTCTAAAGCAGGCTTTCCAACACACCGTGAGTAATTCAGTATGAATTCAGAAGAATACAGTGGCCAAAGTTCTTGGTTTCCAAGCGAAGCACTTCTGGTGATCATAGCCCAATAATTCCCACTCTGCAAATAAAATGAGCCTACGTAGGAATGTTTTTCTCTCTTATTGATGTACACCTGGCAGGATTTTGGTCAGGATCCGCCGTTAATAGAATCCTGGCAAGGGTAGAAAATCTGGCTTGCCTGCCTGCCTGCCTGAACTTCTCTATTCGTTCTCCCTCCGCTCCCCTAATGCCGTACTGCTCCATCTCCTCTCCAGCAAAACCCAAGGAAACATGACTCTGTCAGCACAGAGATTTGAATGCAAATTCCAGAGCCAGCATACAGCTGTGTCAATGCAAGCAAGTCATATGACCTCTCTGTGCCTCAGGTTCCTCCTGTTTAAAATGAGTAGAGGGCTTCCCTGGTGGCGCAATGGTTGAGAATTTGCCTGCTAATGCAGGGGACACGGGTTCGAGCCCGGTTCGAGCCCTGGTCTGGGAGGATCCCAGAAACTAGGCCCCTGAGCCACAACTACGCCACAACTACTGAGCCTGCGCGTCTGGAGCTTGTGCTCCGCAACAAGAGAGGCAGCGACAGTGAGAGGCCCCCGCTTGCCACAACTAGAGAAAGCCCTCACACAGAAACGAAGACCCAACACAGCCAAAAATAAATAAATAAATTTTTTTTTAAAATATAAAAATAAAAGGAGTAGAAAAACGGGCGCGGAGCTACCGAAGAGACAAGAGACTTTTTCTTGCCTCTTTGTCTCCTGGTGCGAGAGGAGAGGGGATTAAGCGCACCTCGTAAAGGAGCTCCAGAAACGGGCACGGAGCTGCCGAAGAGACAGGAGACTTTTTCTTGCCTCTTTGCTTCCTGGGGCACGAGGAGAGGGGATTAAGGGCACCGCGTAAAGGAGCTCCAGAAACGGGCGCGAGCCGCGGCTGTCGGCGCGGACAGCAGAGACGGGCGTGGGACGCTAGGGTTGCTGCTGCCGCCACCAAGAGGCCTG
>NC_041229.1:53282513-53284835 GCF_002837175.3 Physeter macrocephalus
TCCCTTCCTTTCTTCCTCCCTTTCTTTCTCCCTTCCTTCCTCCCTGTCTTGCTCCCTTCCTTTCTCTCTTCCTTCTTCCCTTTCTTCCTCTCCTCCTTCCTTCCTTCCTTCCTTTCTTGCTTTCTTCCTTCCTTCATTTTTCCTTCCTTTCTTCCTTCCTTCCTCCCTTCCTCCCTTCCTTTCTTTCTTTCTTCCTTCCTTCCCTCCCTCCCTCCCTCCTTCCTTACTTCCTTCCTTTTCTTTCTTTTCTATTTTTTCTCCCTTTTATTTTGAGCTGTGTGGATTAAAGGCTCTTGACGCTCCAACCAGGCGTCAGGGCTGTGTCTCTGAGGTGGGAGAACCAACCTCAGGACACTGGTCCACAAGAGACCTCCCAGCTCCACGCAATATCAAACGGTGAAAATCTCCCAGAGATCTCCATCTCAACACCAAGACCCAGCTTCACTCAAGGACCAGCAACGAACAGTGCTGGACACCCTATCCCCAACAAAGAGCAACACAGGTCTACAGCCCCATCCATTAGCAGAGAGGCTGCCTAAAATCATAATAAGGCTACCAACATCCCCAAACACACCACCAGACGTGGACCTGCCCACCAGAAAGACAAGATCCACCCTCATCCACCAGAACAGAGGCACTAGTCCCCCCAACCAAGAAACCTACTCAACCCACTGAACCAACCTTAGCCACTGGGGACAGCCACCAAAACCAACGGGAACTACGAACCTGCAGCCTGCAAAAAGGAGACCCCAAACACAGTAAGATAAGCAAAATGAGAAGACAGAAAAACACACAGCAGATGAAGGAGCAAGATAAAATCACACCAGACCTAACAAATGAAGAGGAAATAGGCAGTCTACCTGAAAAAGAATTCAGAATAATGATAGTAAAGATGATTCAAAATCTTGGAAATAGAATAGACAAATTGCAAGAAACAGTTAACAAGGACCTAGAAGAAATAAAGAGGAAGCAAGCAACGATGAGCAACACAATAAATGAAATGAAAAATACTCTAGATGGGCTCAGTAGCAGAATAACTGAGGCAGAAGGACAGATAAGTGACCTGGAAGATAAAATAGTGGAAATAACTACTGCAGAGCAGAAAAAAGAAAAAAGAATGAAAAGAACTGACGACAGTCTCAGAGACCTCTGGGACAACATTAAACGCACCAACATTCGAATTATAGGGGTCCCAGAAGAAGAAGAGAAAAAGAAAGGGACTGAGAAAATATTTGAAGAGATTATAGTTGAAAACTTCCCTAATATAGGAAAGAAAATAGTCAATCAAGTCCAGGAAGCACAGAGAGTCCCATACAGGATAAACCCAAGGAGAAACACGCCAAGACACATAATAATCAAACTGTCAAAAATTAAATACAAAGAAAACATATTAAAAGCAGCAAGGGAAAAACAACAAATAACACACAAAGGAATCCCCATAAGGTTAACATCGGATCTTTCAGCAGAAACTCTCCAAGCCAGAAGGGAGTGGCAGGACATATTTAAAGTGATGAAGGAAAAAAACCTACAACCAAGATTACTCTACCCAGCAAGGATCTCATTCAGATTTGATGGAGAAATTAAAACCTTTACAGACAAGCAAAAGCTGAGAGAGTTCAGCACCACCAAACCAGCTTTACAACAAATGCTAAAGGAACTTCTCTAGGCAAGAAACACAAGAGAAGGAAAAGACCTACAAGAACAACCCGAAACAATTCAGTAAATGGTAATAGAACCATACATATCGATAATTACCTTAAATGTAAATGGATTAAATGCTCCCACCAAAAGACACAGACTGGCTGAATGGAAACAAAAACAAGACCCATATATATGCTGTCTACAAGAGACCCACTTCAGACCTAGGGACACATACAGACTGAAAGTGAGGGGATGGAAAAAGATATTCCATGCAAATGGAAATCAGAAGAAAGCTGGAGTAGCAATTCTCATATCAGACAAAATAGACTTTAAAGTAAAAACTATAACAAGAGACAAAGAAGGACACTATATAATGATCAAGGGATCGATCCATGAAGAAGATATAACAATTGTAAATATTTATGCACCCAACATAGGAGCACCTCAATACATAAGGCAAATACTAACAGCCATAAAAGGGGAAATCGACAGTAACACAATCATAGTAGGGGACTTTAACACCCCACTTTCACCAATGGACAGATCATCCAAAATGAAAATAAATAAGGAAACACAAGCTTTAAATGATACATTACACAAGATGGACTTAATTGATATTTATAGGACATTCCATCCAAAAACAACAGAATACACATTCTTCTCAAGTGCTCATGGAACACT